>NC_053023.1:186501423-186602759 GCF_003073215.2 Triticum urartu
AACGATCGGGTGCTAAGCTAATGGAATGGGTCATGTCAATCAGATCATTCAACTAATGATGTGACCTCGTTAATCAAATAACAACTCATTGTTCATGGTTAGGAAACATAACCATCTTTGATTAACGAGCTAGTCAAGCAGAGGCATACTAGTGACACTTTGTTTGTCTATGTATTCACACATGTATTATGTTTCCGGTTAATACAATTCTAGCATGAATAATAAACATTTATCATGATTATAAGGAAATAAATAATAACTTTATTATTGCCTCTAGGGCATATTTCCTTCAGTCTCCCACTTGCACTAGAGTCAATAATCTAGATTACACTATAATGATTCTAACACCCATGGAGCCTTGGTGCTGATCATGTTTTGCTCGTGGAAGAGGCTTAGTCAACGGGTCTGCAACATTCAGATCCGTATGTATCTTGCAAATCTCTATGTCTCCCACCTGGACTAGATCCCGGATGGAGTTGAAGCGTCTCTTGATGTGTTTGGTCCTTTTGTGAAATCTGGATTCCTTTGCCAAGGCAATTGCACCAGTATTGTCACAAAAGATTTTCATTGGACCCGATGCATTAGGTATGACACCTAGATCGGATATGAATTCCTTCATCCAGACTCCTTCGTTTGCTGCTTCCGAAGCAGCTATGTACTCCGCTTCACATGTAGATCCCGCTACGACGCTTTGTTTAGAACTGCACCAACTGACAGCTCCACCGTTTAATGTAAACACGTATCCGGTTTGCGATTTAGAATCGTCCGGATCAGTGTCAAAGCTTGCATCAACGTAACCTTTTACGGTGAGCTCTTTGTCACCTCCATATACGAGAAACATATCCTTAGTCCTTTTTAGGTATTTCAAGATGTTCTTGACCGCTGTCCAGTGATCCACTCCTGGATTATTTTGGTACCTCCCTGCTAAACTTATAGCAAGGCACACATCAGGTCTGGTACACAACATTGCATACATGATAGATCCTATGGCTGATGCATAGGGAACATCTTTCATATTCTTTCTATCTTCTGCAGTGGTCGGGCATTGAGTCTTACTCAACTTCACACCTTGTAACACAGGCAAGAATCCTTTCTTTGCTTGATCCATTTTGAATTTCTTCAAAATCTTGTCAAGGTATGTGCTTTGTGAAAGTCCAATTAAGCGTCTTGATCTATCTCTATAGATCTTAATGCCTAATATGTAAGCAGCTTCACCGAGGTCTTTCATTGAAAAACTTGTATTCAAGTATCCCTTTATGCTATCCAGAAATTCTATATCATTTCCAATCAGCAATATGTCATCCACATATAATATCAGAAATGCTACAGAGCTCCCACTCACTTTCTTGTAAATACAGGCTTCTCCGAAAGGCTGTATAAAACCAAATGCTTTGATCACACTATCAAAACATTTATTCCAACTCCGAGAGGCTTGCACCAGTCCATAAATGGATCGCTGGAGCTTGCACACTTTGTTAGCTCCCTTTGGATCGACAAAACCTTCCGGTTGCATCATATACAACTCTTCTTCCAGAAATCCATTCAGGAATGCAGTTTTGACATCCATCTGCCAAATTTCATAATTATAAAATGCGGCAATCGCTAACATGATTCGGACGGACTTAAGCATCGCTACGGGTGAGAAGGTCTCATCGTAGTCAATCCCTTGAACTTGCCGAAAACCTTTTGCGACAAGTCGAGCTTTGTAGACAGTAACATTACCATCAGCGTCAGTCTTCTTCTTAAAAATCCATTTATTTTCAATTGCTTGCCGATCATCGGGCAAGTCAACCAAAGTCCATACTTTGTTCTCATACATGGATCCCATCTCAGATTTCATGGCTTCAAGCCACTTTGCGGAATCTGGGCTCACCATCGCTTCTTCATAGTTCGTAGGTTCATCATGATCTAGTAGCATGACTTCCAGAACAGGATTTCCGTACCACTCTGGTGCGGATCTTACTCTGGTTGATCTACGAGGTTCAGTAGTATCTTGATCTGAAGTTTCATGATCATTATCATTGGCTTCCTCACTAACTGGTGTAGGTGTCACTGAAACAGTTTTCTGTGATGTACTACTTTCCAGTAAGGGAGCAGGTACAGTTACGTCATCAAGTTCTACTTTCCTCCCACTCACTTCTTTCGAGAGAAACTCCTTCTCTAGAAAGGATCCATTCTTAGCAATGAATGTCTTGCCTTCGGATCTGTGATAGAAGGTGTACCCAACAGTTTCCTTTGGGTATCCTATGAAGACACATTTCTCCGATTTGGGTTCGAGCTTATCAGGTTGAAGCTTTTTCACATAAGCATCGCAGCCCCAAACTTTAAGAAACGACAACTTTGGTTTCTTGCCAAACCATAGTTCATAAGGCGTCGTCTCAACGGATTTTGATGGTGCCCTATTTAACGTGAATGTGGCCGTCTCTAAAGCATAACCCCAAAATGACAGCGGTAAATCAGTAAGAGACATCATAGATCGCACCATATCTAGTAAAGTACGATTACGACGTTCGGACACACCATTACGCTGTGGTGTTCCGGGTGGCGTGAGTTGCGAAACTATTCCACAGTTTTTCAAATGTACACCAAACTCGTAACTCAAATATTCTCCTCCACGATCAGATCGTAGAAACTTTATTTTCTTGTTACGATGATTTTCAACTTCACTCTGAAATTCTTTGAACTTTTCAAATGTTTCAGACTTATGTTTCATTAAGTAGATATATCCATATCTGCTTAAATCATCTGTGAAGGTGAGAAAATAACGATATCCGCCACGAGCCTCAATATTCATCGGACCACATACATCGGTATGTATGATTTCCAATAAGTTGGTTGCTCGCTCCATTGTTCCTGAGAACGGAGTCTTGGTCATTTTACCCATGAGGCATGGTTCGCATGTGTCAAATGATTCGTAATCAAGATGAAGGAAATATGCCCTAGAGGCAATAATAAAGTTATTATTTATTTCCTTATAATCATGATAAATGTTTATTATTCATGCTAGAATTGTATTAACCGGAAACATAATACATGTGTGAATACATAGACAAACAAAGTGTCACTATTATGCCTCTACTTGACTAGCTCGTTAATCAAAGATGGTTATGTTTCCTAACCATAAACAAAGAGTTGTTATTTGATTAACGAGGTCACATCATTAGTTGAATGATCTAATTGACATGACCCATTCCATTAGCTTAGCACCCGATCATTTAGTATGTTGCTATTGCTTTTCTTCATGACTTATACATGTTCCTATGACTATGAGATTATGCAACTCCCGTTTGCCGGAGGAACACTTTGGGTGCTACCAAACGTCACAACATAACTGGGTGATTATAAAGGAGCATTACAGGTGTCTCCAAAGGTAGATGTTGGGTTGGCGTATTTCGAGATTAGGATTTGTCACTCCGATTGTCGGAGAGGTATCTCTGGGCCCTCTCGGTAATACACATCACATAAGCCTTGCAAGCATTACAACTAATATGTTAGTTGTGAGATGATGTATTACGGAACGAGTAAAGAGACTTGCCGGTAACGAGATTGAACTAGGTATTGGATACCGACGATCGAATCTCGGGCAAGTAACATACCGATGACAAAGGGAACAACGTATGTTGTTGTGCGGTCTGACCGATAAAGATCTTCGTAGAATATGTAGGAGCCAATATGGGCATCCAGGTCCCGCTATTGGTTATTGACCGGAGACGTGTCTCGGTCATGTCTACATTGTTCTCGAACCCGTAGGGTCCGCACGCTTAAGGTTACGATGACAGTTACATTATGAGTTTATGCATTTTGATGTACCGAAGGTTGTTCGGAGTCCCGGATGTGATCACGGACATGACGAGGAGTCTCGAAATGGTCGAGACGTAAAGATTGATATATTGGAAGCCTATGTTTGGATATCGGAAGTGTTCCGGGTGAAATCGGGATTTTACCGGGTTACCGGGAGGTTACCGGAACCCCCCGGGAGCCATATGGGCCTTCATGGGCCTTAGTGGAAAGGACAAAGGGGCAGCCCAAGGTGGCTGCGCCACTTCCCCCTCCCCTAGTCCTATTAGGACTAGGAGAAGGTGGCCGGCCCCCCCTCTCTCTCTCCCCCCTTGGGGAATCCTAGTTGGAATAGGATTGGGGGGGAGTCCTACTCCCGGAAGGAGTAGGACTCCTCCTGCGCCTCTCTCCCTGGCCGGCGCCCCCCTCCCCCCTTGGCTCCTTTATATACTGAGGTAGAGGCACCCTAGAACACACAAAGTTGATCCACGTGATCTATTCCTTAGCCGTGTGCGGTGCCCCCTGCCACCATATACCTCGATAATACTGTAGCGGAGTTTAGGCGAAGCCCTGCTGCTGTAGTACATCAAGATCGTCACCACGCCGTCGTGCTGACGGAACTCTTCCCCGACACTTTGCTGGATCGGAGTCCGGGGATCGTCATCGAGCTGAACGTGTGCTCGAACTCGGAGGTGCCGTAGTTTCGGTGCTTGATCGGTTGGATCGTGAAGACGTATGACTACTTCCTCTACGTCGTGTCAGCGCTTCCGCAGTCGGTCTGCGTTGGGTACGTAGACAACACTCTCCCCCTCGTTGCTATGCATCACATGATCTTGCGTGTGCGTAGGAAATTTTTTGAAATTACTACGAAACCCAAAAGTGGTATCAGAGCCTAGGTTATTTATGTTGATGTTATATGCACGAGTAGAACACAAGTGAGTTGTGGACGATACAAGTCATACTGCCTACCAGCATGTCATACTTTGGTTCGGCGGTATTGTTGGACGAGACGACCCGGACCAACCTTACGCGTACGCTTACGTGAGACCGGTTCCCTCGACGTGCTTTGCACAGAGATGGCTTGCGGGCGACTGTCTCTCCAACTTTAGTTGAACCAAGTATGGCTACGCCCGGTCCTTGCGAAGGTTAAAACGGAGTCTATTTGACAAACTATCGTTGTGGTTTTGATGCGTAGGTGAGATTGGTTCTTGCTTAAGCCCGTAGCAGCCACATAAAACTTGCAACAACAAAGTAGAGGACGTCTAACTTGTTTTTGCAGGGCATGTTGTGATGTGATATGGTCAAGACATGATGCTGAATTTTATTGTATGAGATGATCATGTTTTGTAACCGAGTTATCGGCAACTGGCAGGAGCCTTATGGTTGTCGTTTTATTGTATGCAATGAAATCGCGATGTAATTACTAAACGGTAGTAATAGTTGTGGAAGCACAAGCTTGGTGAGACGACAACGATGCTACGATGGAGATCAAGGTGTCATGCCGGTGACGATGGTGATCACGACGGTGCTTCGGAGATGGAGATCACAAGCACGAGATGATGATGGCCATATCATATCACTTATATTGATTGCATGTGATGTTTATCTTTTTATGCATCTTATCTTGCTTTGATTGACGGTAGCATTATAAGATGATCTCTCACTAAATTATCAAGAAGTGTTCTCCCTGAGTATGCACCGTTGCCAAAGTTCGTCGTGCCCAGACACCACGTGATGATCGGGTGTGATAAGCTCTACGTCCATCTACAACGGGTGCAAGCCAGTTTTGCACACGCAGAATACTCAGGTTAAACTTGACGAGCCTAGCATATGCAGATATGGCCTCGGAACACGGAGACCGAAAGGTCGAGCGTGAATCATATAGTAGATATGATCAACATAACGATGTTCACCATTGAAAACTACTCCATCTCACGTGATGATCGGTTATGGTTTAGTTGATTTGGATCACGTAATCACTTAGAAGATTAGAGGGATGTCTATCTAAGTGGGAGTTCTTAAGTAATTTGATTAATTGAACTTAAATTTATCATGAACTTAGTCCCTGATAGTATCTTGCTTGTTTATGTTGATTGTAGATAGATGGCTCGTGCTGTTGTTCCGTTGAATTTTAATGCGTTCCTTGAGAAAGCAAAGTTGAAAGATGATGGTAGCAATTACACGGACTGGGTCCGTAACTTGAGGATTATCCTCATTGCTGCTCAGAAGAATTACGTCCTGGAAGTACCGCTGGGTGCCAGGCCTGCTGCTAGAGCAACACCAGATGTTATGAACGTCTGGCAGAGCAAAGCTGATGACTACTCGATAGTTCAGTGTGCCATGCTTTACGGCTTAGAATCGGGACTTCAACGACGTTTTGAACGTCATGGAGCATATGAGATGTTCCAGGAGTTGAAGTTAATATTTCAAGCAAATGCCCGGATTGAGAGATATGAAGTCTCCAATAAATTCTATAGCTGCAAGATGGAGGAGAACAGTTCTGTCAGCGAGCATATACTCAAAATGTCTGGGTATAATAATCACTTGATTCAATTGGGAGTTAATCTTCCGCATGATTGCGTCATTGACAGAATTCTCCAATCACTGCCACCAAGCTACAAGAACTTCGTGATGAACTATAATATGCAAGGGATGAACAAGACTATTCCCGAGCTCTTCGCAATGCTGAAAGCTGCGGAGGTAGAAATCAAGAAGGAGCATCAAGTGTTGATGGTTAACAAGACCACTAGTTTCAAGAAAAAGGGCAAAGGGAAGAAGAAGGGGAACTTCAAGAAGAACGGCAAGCAAGTTGCTGCTCAAGAGAAGAAACCCAAGTCTGGACCTAAGCCTGAAACTGAGTGCTTCTACTGCAAGCAGACTGGTCACTGGAAGCGGAACTGCCCCAAGTATTTGGCGGATAAGAAGGATGGCAAGGTGAACAAAGGTATATATGATATACATGTTATTGATGTGTACCTTACTAGAGTTCGCAGTAGCACCTGGGTATTTGATACTGGTTCTGTTGCTAATATTTGCAACTCGAAACAGGGACTACGGAATAAGTGGGCACTGGCAAAGGACGAGGTGACGATGCGCGTGGGAAATGGTTCCAAAGTCGATGTGATCGCGGTCGGCACGCTACCTCTACATCTACCTTCGGGATTAATATTAGACCTAAATAATTGTTATTTGGTGCCAGCGTTGAGCATGAACATTATATCTGGATCTTGTTTAATGCGAGACGGTTATTCATTTAAATCAGAGAATAATGGTTGTTCTATTTATATGAGTAATATCTTTTATGGTCATGCACCCTTGAAGAGTGGTCTATTTTTATTGAATCTCGATAGTAGTAATACACATATTCATAATGTTGAAGCCAAAAGATGCAGAGTTGATAATGAAAGTGCAACTTATTTGTGGCACTGTCGTTTAGGTCATATCGGTGTAAAGCGCATGAAGAAACTCCATACTGATGGACTTTTGGAACCACTTGATTATGAATCACTTGGTACTTGCGAACCGTGCCTCATGGGCAAGATGACTAAAACACCGTTCTCCGGTACTATGGAGAGAGCAACAGATTTGTTGGAAATCATACATACCGATGTATGTGGTCCGATGAATATTGAGGCTCGTGGCGGATATCGTTATTTTCTCACCTTCACAGATGATTTAAGCAGATATGGATATATCTACTTAATGAAACATAAGTCTGAAACATTTGAAAAGTTCAAAGAATTTCAGAGTGAAGTTGAAAATCATCGTAACAAGAAAATAAAGTTTCTACGATCTGATCGTGGAGGAGAATATTTGAGTTACGAGTTTGGTGTACATTTGAAAAACTGTGGAATAGTTTCGCAACTCACGCCACCCGGAACACCACAGCGTAATGGTGTGTCCGAACGTCGTAATCGTACTTTACTAGATATGGTGCGATCTATGATGTCTCTTACTGATTTACCGCTGTCATTTTGGGGTTATGCTTTAGAGACGGCCACATTCACGTTAAATAGGGCACCATCAAAATCCGTTGAGACGACGCCTTATGAACTATGGTTTGGCAAGAAACCAAAGTTGTCGTTTCTTAAAGTTTGGGGCTGCGATGCTTATGTGAAAAAGCTTCAACCTGATAAGCTCGAACCCAAATCGGAGAAATGTGTCTTCATAGGATACCCAAAGGAAACTGTTGGGTACACCTTCTATCACAGATCCGAAGGCAAGACATTCATTGCTAAGAATGGATCCTTTCTAGAGAAGGAGTTTCTCTCGAAAGAAGTGAGTGGGAGGAAAGTAGAACTTGATGACGTAACTGTACCTGCTCCCTTACTGGAAAGTAGTACATCACAGAAAACTGTTTCAGTGACACCTACACCAGTTAGTGAGGAAGCCAATGATAATGATCATGAAACTTCAGATCAAGATACTACTGAACCTCGTAGATCAACCAGAGTAAGATCCGCACCAGAGTGGTACGGAAATCCTGTTCTGGAAGTCATGCTACTAGATCATGATGAACCTACGAACTATGAAGAAGCGATGGTGAGCCCAGATTCCGCAAAGTGGCTTGAAGCCGTGAAATCTGAGATGGGATCCATGTATGAGAACAAAGTATGGACTTTGGTTGACTTGCCCGATGATCGGCAAGCAATTGAAAATAAATGGATTTTTAAGAAGAAGACTGACGCTGATGGTAATGTTACTGTCTACAAAGCTCGACTTGTCGCAAAAGGTTTTCGGCAAGTTCAAGGGATTGACTACGATGAGACCTTCTCACCCGTAGCGATGCTTAAGTCCGTCCGAATCATGTTAGCGATTGCCGCATTTTATAATTATGAAATTTGGCAGATGGATGTCAAAACTGCATTCCTGAATGGATTTCTGGAAGAAGAGTTGTATATGATGCAACCGGAAGGTTTTGTCGATCCAAAGGGAGCTAACAAAGTGTGCAAGCTCCAGCGATCCATTTATGGACTGGTGCAAGCCTCTCGGAGTTGGAATAAATGTTTTGATAGTGTGATCAAAGCATTTGGTTTTATACAGCCTTTCGGAGAAGCCTGTATTTACAAGAAAGTGAGTGGGAGCTCTGTAGCATTTCTGATATTATATGTGGATGACATATTGCTGATTGGAAATGATATAGAATTTCTGGATAGCATAAAGGGATACTTGAATACAAGTTTTTCAATGAAAGACCTCGGTGAAGCTGCTTACATATTAGGCATTAAGATCTATAGAGATAGATCAAGACGCTTAATTGGACTTTCACAAAGCACATACCTTGACAAGATTTTGAAGAAATTCAAAATGGATCAAGCAAAGAAAGGATTCTTGCCTGTGTTACAAGGTGTGAAGTTGAGTAAGACTCAATGCCCGACCACTGCAGAAGATAGAAAGAATATGAAAGATGTTCCCTATGCATCAGCCATAGGATCTATCATGTATGCAATGTTGTGTACCAGACCTGATGTGTGCCTTGCTATAAGTTTAGCAGGGAGGTACCAAAATAATCCAGGAGTGGATCACTGGACAGCGGTCAAGAACATCTTGAAATACCTAAAAAGGACTAAGGATATGTTTCTCGTATATGGAGGTGACAAAGAGCTCACCGTAAAAGGTTACGTTGATGCAAGCTTTGACACTGATCCGGACGATTCTAAATCGCAAACCGGATACGTGTTTACATTAAACGGTGGAGCTGTCAGTTGGTGCAGTTCTAAACAAAGCGTCGTAGCGGGATCTACATGTGAAGCGGAGTACATAGCTGCTTCGGAAGCAGCAAACGAAGGAGTCTGGATGAAGGAATTCATATCCGATCTAGGTGTCATACCTAATGCATCGGGTCCAATGAAAATCTTTTGTGACAATACTGGTGCAATTGCCTTGGCAAAGGAATCCAGATTTCACAAAAGGACCAAACACATCAAGAGACGCTTCAACTCCATCCGGGATCTAGTCCAGGTGGGAGACATAGAGATTTGCAAGATACATACGGATCTGAATGTTGCAGACCCGTTGACTAAGCCTCTTCCACGAGCAAAACATGATCAGCACCAAGGCTCCATGGGTGTTAGAATCATTATAGTGTAATCTAGATTATTGACTCTAGTGCAAGTGGGAGACTGAAGGAAATATGCCCTAGAGGCAATAATAAAGTTATTATTTATTTCCTTATAATCATGATAAATGTTTATTATTCATGCTAGAATTGTATTAACCGGAAACATAATACATGTGTGAATACATAGACAAACAAAGTGTCACTAGTATGCCTCTACTTGACTAGCTCGTTAATCAAAGATGGTTATGTTTCCTAACCATGAACAATGAGTTGTTATTTGATTAACGGGATCACATCATTAGTTGTGAATGTTGATTGACATGACCCATTCCATTAGCTTAGCACCCGATCGATTAGTATGTTGCTATTGCTTTCTTCATGACTTATACATGTTCCTATGACTATGAGATTATGCAACTCCCGTTTGCCGGAGGAACACTTTGGTGCTACCAAACGTCACAACGTAACTGGGTGATTATAAAGGAGCATTACAGGTGTCTCCAAAGGTAGATGTTGGGTTGGCGTATTTCGAGATTAGGATTTGTCACTCCGATTGTCGGAGAGGTATCTCTGGGCCCTCTCGGTAATACACATCACATAAGCCTTGCAAGCATTACAACTAATATGTTAGTTGTGAGATGATGTATTACGGAACGAGTAAAGAGACTTGCCGGTAACGAGATTGAACTAGGTATTGGGATACCGACGATCGAATCTCGGGCAAGTAACATACCGATGACAAAGGGAACAACGTATGTTGTTATGCGGTCTGACCGATAAAGATCTTCGTAGAATATGTAGGAGCCAATATGAGCATCCAGGTTCCGCTATTGAGTTATTGACCGGAGACGTGTCTCGGTCATGTCTACATTGTTCTCGAACCCGTAGGGTCCGCACGCTTAAGGTTACGATGACAGTTACATTATGAGTTTATGCATTTTGATGTACCGAAGGTTGTTCGGAGTCCCGGATGTGATCACGGACATGACGAGGAGTCTCGAAATGGTCGAGACGTAAAGATTGATATATTGGAAGCCTATGTTTGGATATCGGAAGTGTTCCGGGTGAAATCGGGATTTTACCGGGTTACCGGGAGGTTACCGGAACCCCCCGGGAGCCATATGGGCCTTCATGGGCCTTAGTGGAAAGGAGAAAGGGGCAGCCCAAGGTGGCTGCGCCACTTCCCCCTCCCCTAGTCCTATTAGGACTAGGAGAAGGTGGCCGGCCCCCCTCTCCTCTCTCCCCCCTTGGGAATCCTAGTTGGAATAGGATTGGGGGGGGAGTCCTACTCCCGGAAGGAGTAGGACTCCTCCTGCGCCTCTCTCCCTGGCCGGCACCCCCCTCCCCCCTTGGCTCCTTTATATACTGAGGTAGAGGCACCCTAGAACACACAAGTTGATCCACGTGATCTATTCCTTAGCCGTGTGCGGTGCCCCCTGCCACCATATACCTCGATAATACTGTAGCGGAGTTTAGGCGAAGCCCTGCTGCTGTAGTACATCAAGATCGTCACCACGCCGTCGTGCTGACGGAACTCTTCCCCGACACTTTGCTGGATCGGAGTCCGGGGATCGTCATCGAGCTGAACGTGTGCTCGAACTCGGAGGTGCCGTAGTTTCGGTGCTTGATCGGTTGGATCGTGAAGACGTACGACTACTTCCTCTACGTTGTGTCAGCGCTTCCGCAGTCGGTCTGCGTTGGGTACGTAGACAACACTCTCCCCCTCATTGCTATGCATCACATGATCTTGCATGTGCATAGGAAATTTTTTGAAATTACTACGAAACCCAACACAAGAGACTCTAAAAGTCCATCTGCATGGAGCTTCTTCATGCATTTGCCACCTATGTGACCAAGGCGGCAGTGCCACAAGTATGTGGGAATATCATTATCAACCTTACATCTGTTGGTACTCACACTATGAATATGTGTAGCATTACGCTCGAGATTCATTAAGAATAAACCATTCACCATCGGAGCATGACCATAAAACATATCTCTCATATAAATAGAACAACCATTATTCTCAGATTTAAATGAGTAGCCATCTCGTATTAAACGAGATCCTGATACAATGTTCATGCTCAAACTTGGCACTAAATAACAATTATTGAGGTTCAAAACTAATCCCGTAGGTAAATGTAGAGGTAGCGTGCCGATGGCGATCACATCGACCTTGGAACCATTCCCGACGCGCATCGTCACCTCGTCCTTCGCCAGACTCCGCTTATTCCGCAGCTCCTGCTTTGAGTTACAAATGTGAGCAACTGCACCGGTATCAAATACCCAGGAGCTACTACGAGTACTGGTAAGGTACACATCAATTACATGTATATCACATATACCTTTCGTTTTGCCGGCCTTCTTGTCCGCTAAGTATTTGGGGCAGTTCCGCTTCCAGTGACCACTTTCCTTGCAATAAAAGCACTCAGTCTCGGGCTTGGGTCCATTCTTTGGCTTCTTCCTGGCAGCTTGCTTGCCGGGCGCGGCAACTCCCTTGCCGTCCTTCTTGAAGTTCTTCTTACCCTTGCCTTTCTTGAACTTAGTGGTTTTATTCACCATCAACACTTGATGTTCCTTTTTGACTTCTACCTCTGCTGATTTCAGCATTGCAAATACTTCAGGAATGGTCTTTTCCATCCCCTGCATATTGAAGTTCATCACAAAGCTCTTGTAGCTCGGTGGAAGCGACTGAAGGATTCTGTCAATGACCGCGTCATCCGGGAGATTAACTCCCAGCTGAGTCAAGCGGTTATGTAACCCAGACATAGTGAGTATGTGCTCACTGACAGAACTGTTTTCCTCCATCTTACAGCTGAAGAACTTGTCGGAGACTTCATATCTCTCGACCCGGGCATGAGCTTGAAAAACCATTTTCAGCTCTTCGAACATCTCATATGCTCCGTGTCTCTCAAAACGCTTTTGGAGCCCCGGTTCTAAGCTGTAAAGCATGCCGCACTGAACGAGGGAGTAATCATCGGTACATGTCTGCCAAGCGTTCATAACGTCTTGTTCTGCAGGGAGAACAGGTGCGTCACCTAGCGGTGCTTGTAGGACATAATCTTTCTTGGCAGCTATGAGGATGATCCTCAGGTTCCGGACCCAGTCCGTGTAGTTGCTGCCATCGTCTTTCAGCTTGGTTTTCTCTAGGAACGCGTTGAAGTTGAGGACAACGTTGGCCATTTGATCTACAATACATGTTGTGAAGATTTTAGACTAAGTTCATGATAATTAAGTTCATCTAAATCAAATTATTCAATAAACTCCCACTCAGATAGACATCCCTCCAGTCATCTAAGTATAACATGATCCGAGTTAACTAGGCCGTGTCCGATCATCACGTGAGACGGACTAGTCAACATCGGTGAACATCTTCATGTTGATCGTATCTTCTATACGACTCATGCTCGACCTTTCGGTCTTCTGTGTTCCGAGGCCATGTCTGTACATGCTAGGCTCGTCAAGTCAACCTAAGTGTTTGCATGTGTAAATCTGTCTTACACCCGTTGTATGTGAACATTGGAATCTATCACACCCGATCATCACGTGGTGCTTCGAAACAACGAACTGTCGCAACGGTGCACAGTTAGGGGGAACACTTTCTTGAAAATATTATGAGGGATCATCTTATTTACTACCGTCGTTCTAGGTAAACAAGATGCAAAAACATGATAAACATCACATGCAATCAAATAATAATAGTGACATGATATGGCCAATATCACATAGCTCCTTTGATCTCCATCTTGTGGCTCCATGATCATCTTGTCACCGGCATGACACCATGATCTCCATCATCATGATCTCCATCATCGTGTCTCCATGAAGTTGCTCGCCAACTATTATTTCTACTACTATGGCTAACACGTTTAGCAATAAAGTAAAGTAATTTACATGGCGTTTCTCAATGACACGTAGATCATACAAAAAATAAAGACAACTCCTATGGCTCCTGCTGGTTGTCATACTCATCGACATGCAAGTCGTGATTCCTATTACAATAGCATGAACATCTCATACATCACATATATATATCATTCATCATTCATCACAACTTTGGCCATATCACATCACAAAACACTTGCTGCAAAAACAAGTTAGACGTCCTCTAATTGTTGTTGCAAGTTTTACGTGGCTGCAATAGGGTTCTAGCAAGAACGTTTTCTTACCTACGTGAAAGCCACAACGTGATTTGTCAACTTCTATTTACCCTTCATAAGGACCCTTTTCATCGAATCTGCTCCAACTAAAGTGGGAGAGACAGACACCCGCCAGCCACCTTATGCAACTAGTGCATGTTAGTCGGTGGAACCGGTCTCACGTAAGCGTACGTGTAAGGTTGGTCCGGGCCGCTTCATCCCACAATACCGTTGAAGCAAAATAAGACTAGTAGCGGCAAGAAAGTTGACAACATTTACGCCCACAACAAATTGTGTTCTACTCGTGCAAAAAGAACTACGCATAGACCTAGCTCTGATACCACTGTTGGGGAACGTTGCAGAAAACAAAAAATTTCCTACGGTTTCACCAAGATCCATCTATGAGTTCATCTAGCAACGAGTGATCGGATTGCATCTACATACCTTTGTAGATCACGCGCGGAAGCGTTCAAAGAACGGGGATGAGGAAGTCGTACTCGACGTGATCCAAATCACCGGAGATCCTAGCACCGAACGGACGACACCTCCGTGTTCGACACACGTACGGTCAGCATGACGTCTCCTCCTTCTTGATCCAGCAAGGGGGGAGAAGAGGTTGATGAAGATCCAGCAGCACGACGGCGTGGTGGTGGATGCAGGGGTCACCGCAGCAGGGCTTCGCCGTTCTACTGCGAGAGGGAGAGGTGTAGCAGGGGAGAGGGAGGTGCCAAGACTCAAGCGTACGGCTGCCCCTCCCTCCCCCCTTTATATAGGCCCCCCTAGGGGGTGCGCCGGCCCTAGGAGATGGGATCTCCTAGGGGGGGGGGCGGCGGCCAAGGGGTGGAGTGCCCCCCAAGCCAGGTGGGGCGCCCCCCACCCTAGGGTTCCCAACCCTAGGCGCATGGGGTGGGCCAAGGGGGGCGCACCAGCCCACTATGGGCTGGTTCCCCTCCCCACTTTAGCCCATGGGGCCCTCCGGGATGGGTGGCCCCACCCGGTGGACCCCCGGGACCCTTCCGGTGGTCCCGGTACAATACCGGTGACCCCCGAAACTCTCCCGATGGCCGAAACTGCACTTCCTATATATAATTCTTCACCTCCGGACCATTCCAGAACTCCTCGTGACGTCCAGGATCTCATCCAGGACTCCGAACAACTTTCGGGTTACTGCATATTCATATCTCTACAACCCTAGTGTCACCGAACCTTAAGTGTGTAGACCCTACGGGTTCGGGAGACATGTGGACATGACCGAGATGGCTCTCCGGTCAATAACCAACAGCGGGATCTGGATACCCATGTTGGCTCCCACATTCTCCTCGATGATCTCATCGGATGAACCACGATGTCGAGGATTCAAGCAACCCCGTATACAATTCCCTTTGTCAATCGGTATGTTACTTGCCCGAGATTCGATCGTCGGTATCCCAATACCTCGTTCAATCTCGTTACCGGCAAGTCACTTTACTCGTACCGTAATGCATGATCCCGTGACCAGACACTTGGTCACTTTGAGCTCATTGTGATGATGCATTACCGAGTGGGCCTAGAGATACCTCTCCGTCATACGGAGTGACAAATCCCAGTCTTGATCCGTGTCAACCCAACAGACACTTTCGGAGTTACCCGTAGTATACCTTTATAGTCACCCAGTTATGTTGTGACGTTTGGTACACCCAAAGCACTCCTACGGCATCCGGGAGTTACACGATCTCATGGTCTAAGGAAAAGATACTTGACATTGGAAAAACTCTAGCAAACGAACTATACGATCTTGTGCTAAGTTTAGGATTGGGTCTTGTCCATCACATCATTCTCCTAATGATGTGATCTCGTTATCAATGACATCCAATGTCCTTAGTCAGGAAACCATGACTATCTATTTATCGACGAGCTAGTCAACTAGAGGCTTACTAGGGACATGTTGGTGTCTATGTATTCACACATGTATTACAATTTCCGGATAACACAATTATAGCATGAATAAAAGACAATTATCATGAACAAGGAAATATAATAATAATCCTTTTATTATTGCCTCTAGGGCATATTTCCAACATTTAGTGCACCATGCTTAAACGGCTTAGAATCGGGACTTCAAGGATGTTTTGAACGTCATGGACCATATGAGATGTTCCAGGAGTTGAAGTTAATATTTCAAGCAAATGCCCGAGTTGAGAGATATGAAGTCTCCAACAAGTTCTATAGCTAAAAGATGGAGGAGAATAGCTCAAGCAGTGAGCATGTGCTCAGATTGTCTGGGTACTACAATCGCTTGAATCAAGTGGGAGTTAATCTTCCAGATAAAATAGTGATTGACAGAATTATCTAGCCACCATCACCAAGTTAGTAGAATTTCGTGATGAACTGTAATATGCAAGGGATAATGGAAACGATTCCCAAGCTCTTCGTGATGCTGAAATCAACGAAGGTAGAAATCAAGAAAAGCATCAAGTGTTGATGGTAAACAAAACCACTAGTTTCAAGTAAAGGGACAAAGGGAAGAAAGGCGAACTTCAAGAAGAACGACAAGCAAGTTGTTGCTCAAGTGAAAAAACCCAAGTCTGGACCTAAGCCTGAAACTGAGTGCTTCTTCTACAAAGGGACTGGTCACTGGAAGCGGAACTACCCCAAGTAATTGGCAGATAAGAAGGATGGCAAAGTGAACATAGGTATATTTGATATACATGTTATTGATGTGTACTTTACTAGTTTTTATAGCAACCCCTCAGTATTTGATACTAGTTTAGTTGCTAAGAATAGTAACTCGAAACGGGAGTTGCAGAATGAACAGAGACTAGTTAAGGGTGGAGTGACAATGTGTATTGGAAATGGTTCCAAGATTGATATGATCATCATCGCACACTCCCTATACTTTCGGGGTTAGTGTTAAACCTAAAATAAATGTTATTTAGTGTTTGCGTTGAGCATGAATATGATTGGATCATGTTTATTGCAATACAGTTATTCATGTAAGTTAGAGAATAGTATTGATGCCAAAAGATGCAAAGTTAATAATGATAGTGCAACTTATTTGTGGCACTGCTGTTTAGGTCATATTGGTGTAAAGCGCATGAAGAAAATCCATGCTGATGGGCTTTTGGAATCACTTGATTATGAATCATTTGATGCTTGCGAACCATGCCTCATAGGCAAGATGACTAAGACTCCATTCTCCGGAACAATGGAGCGAGCAACAAATTTGTTGGAAATCATACATACTGATGTATGTGGTCCGATGAATATTGAGGCTCGCGGCAGGTATCATTATTTTCTGATCTTCATAGATGATTTGAGCAGATATGAGTATATCAACTTGATGAAACACAAGTCTGAAACATTTGAAAAGTTTAAAGAATTTCAGAGTGAAGTGGAGAATCATCGTGACAAAAATAAAAGTTTCTACGATATGATCGCAGAAGTAAAATATTTGAGTTACGAGTTTGGCCTTCAGTTAAAACAATGTGAAATAGTTTCACTACTCACGCCACCTGGAACACCACAGTGTAATGGTGTGTCCGAACATCGTAACCGTACTTTATTAGATATGGTGCGATCTATGATGTCTCTTACCGATTTACCACTATCGTTTTGGGGTTATGCATTAGAGACAGCTACATTCACGTTAAATAGGGCACCATCTAAATCCATTGAGACAACACCGTATGAACTATGGTTTGGCAAGAAACCTAAGCTGTCATTTCTTAAAGTTTGAGGTTGCAATGCTTATGTGAAAAATTTTCAACCTGATAAGCTCAAACCCAAATCGGAGAAGTGCGTCTTCATAGGATACCCAAAAGAAAATGTTGGGTACACCTTATATCACAGATCCGAAGGCAAGTTATTCATTGCTGAGAATGGACCCTTTCTAGAGAAAGAGTTTCTCTTGAAAGAAGTGAGTGGGAGGAAAGCAGAACTTGATGAGGTAACTGTACCTGCTCCCTTATTGGAAAGCAGTTCATCACAGAAATCTGTTCCTGTGACTACTACACCAATTAGTGAGGAAGCTAATGATGATGATCATGTAACTTCAGATCAAGTTACTACCGAACCTCGTAGGTAAACCAGAGTGAGATCCGCACCAGAGTGGTACGGTAATCCTGTTCTGGAGGTCATGTTACTTGACCATGACGAACCTACGAACTATGAGGAAGCGATGATGAGCCCAGATTCCGCGAAATGGCTTGAGGCCATGAAATCTGAGATGAGATCCATGTATGAGAACAAAGTATGGACTTTGACTTGCCCAATGATCGACGAGCCATCGAGATTAAATGGATCTTCAAGAGGAAGACGGACGCTGATAATAGTGTTACTATCTACAAAGCTAGAATTGTCGCAAAAGGTTTTCGACAAGTTCAAGGTATTGACTACGATGAGAGTTTCTCACTCGTATCGATGCTTAAGTCTATCCAAATCATGTTAGCAATTGTTGCATTCTATGAAATCTGGCAAAAGGATAAACAAAACTGCATTCCTTAATGGATTTATTAAAGAAGAGTTGTCTATGATGCAACCAGAAGGTTTTGTCAATCCTAAAGGTGCTAACAAAATATGCAAGCTTCAGCGATCCATCTATGGACTGGTGCAAGCATCTCGGAGTTGGAATATACGCTTTGATAAGTTGATCAAAGCATATAGTTTTATACAGACTTGCGGTGAAGCCTGTATTTACAAGAAAGTGAGTGGGAGAACTACAACATTTCTGATAAGTATATGTGAATGACATATTGCTGATCGAAGATAATGTAGAATTATTCTGCAAAGCATAAATGAGTGTTTGAAAGGAGTTTTTCAAAGAAAGACCTCAGTGAAGCTGCTTACATATTGAGCATCAACATCTATAGAGATAGATCAAGACGCTTGATAAGTTTTTCAATGAGTACATACCTTGACAAGATTTTGAAGTAGTTCAAAATGGAACAGTCAAATAAAGAGTTCTTGCATGTGTTACAAGGTGTGGAACTGAGTAAGACTCAAAGCCCGACCATGACAGAAGATAGAAAAAAATGAAAGTCATTCCCTATGCCTTGACCATAGATTCTATAAAATATGCCATGCTGTGTACCAGATCTATTTGTATACCCTACACTGTTTTTGGCAAGGGAGTACAATAGTGATCTAGGAGTAGATCACTGGACAGTGGTCAAAATTATCCTTAGTGAAATAAGGATATGTTTCTCGATTATGGAAGTGACAAAAAGGTTCGTCGTAAAAGGTTACGTCGATGCAAATTTTGACACTAATCCAGATGACTCTAAGTCTCAATCTGGATACATTTTGAAAGTGGGAGCAATTAGCTAGAGTAGCTCCGTGCAGAGCATTGTTGGCATAGAAATTTGCAAAATACATACGGATCTGAATGTGCCAGACCCGTAGACTAAACTACTCTCACAAGCAAAACATGATCACACCTTACTACTCTTTGGGTGTTCATCACATAGCGATGTGAACTATATTGTTGACTCTAGTAAACCCTTTGGGTGTTGGTCACATGACGATGTGAACTATGGGTGTTGCTCACATGGTGATGTGAACTATTGGTGTTTAATCACATGGAGATGTGAACTAGACTATTGACTCTAGTGCAAGTGGGAGACTGAAGGAAATATGCCCTAGAGGCAATAATAAAGTTATTATTTATTTCCTTATATCCTGATAAATGTTTATTATTCATGCCAGAATTGTATTAACCGGAAACATGATACATGTGTGAATACATAGACAAACAGAGTGTCACTAGTATGCCTCTACTCGACTAGCTCGTTGATCAAAGATGGTTATGTTTCCTAGCCATAGACAAAGAGTTGTCATTTGATTAACGGGATCACATCATTAGGAGAATGATGTGATTGACTTGACCCATTCCGTTAGCTTAGCACTTGATCGTTTAGTTTGTTGCTATTGCTTTCTTCATGACTTATACATGTTCCTATGACTATGAGATTATGCAACTCCCGTTTACCGGAGGAACACTTTGTGTGCTACCAAACGTCACAACGTAACTGGGTGATTATAAAGGTGCTCTACAGGTGTCTCTGAAGGTACCTGTTGGGTTGGCGTATTTCGAGATTAGGATTTGTCACTCCGATTGTCGGAGAGGTATCTTTGGGCCCACTCGGTAATGCACATCACTATAAGCCTTGCAAGCATTGCAACTAATGAGTTAGTTGCGGGATGATGTATTACGGAACGAGTAAAGAGACTTGCTGGTAACGAGATTGAACTAGGTATGGAGATACCGACGATCGAATCTCGGGCAAGTAACATACCGATGACAAAGGGAACAACATATGTTGTTATGCGGTCTGACCGATAAAGATCTTCGTAGAATATGTAGGAGCCAATATGGGCATCCAGGTCCCGCTATTGG
This sequence comes from Triticum urartu, assembly GCF_003073215.2. Classification (NCBI taxonomy): domain Eukaryota; kingdom Viridiplantae; phylum Streptophyta; class Magnoliopsida; order Poales; family Poaceae; genus Triticum; species Triticum urartu. Next base: position 186,521,774 of record NC_053023.1, read on the forward strand.
TTATTGACTAGAGAGGTGTCTGGGTCATGTCTACATAGTTCTCGAACCCGTAGGGTGTAACACCCCAAGTGGTAACATGTCCCATTTTGGCAATATATCAACTTGACCTTCATCCAATTCTTGTGGGTTCTATCATGTTTGGCCTCATCTTGTTTGGTTATGTGGTCTATTCTTTTCATTGCCATGTTTTCCTTGTCATATTGCATTTGTGCCTTTTGTCATTTGCTTTCCATCCCCATCATGTGCATGGTGTGATTTCATACATATTATGTTGTTGCATGTTCCATGCATAAATCTTGCATCATCACCACTTCTTAGTCCTTTCCTTTCTTTCATTTTGAAAGTGCACATTTTACCTTCTCCTTTAATGTTCATCTTCTACCTATAAATCTTGCTACATGTCTAGAACCCCTCTACCAAATCCCTTGCATTTTGGAGTTGATTTGGTTAGGTTCAAAAATGCCTCAAGTTTGAACTATATTCAAACTTGTTTTATTTTTCTACCTGTAAAAATGCCCAAACCAATTTATTCAAATAGCCCATAATTCCAAGACCCCAGACATATTTTTATATGTCCCCAATACCTCTCTTAGCTCTCTGTGCTTTTCTAGTTTTTTTCTGTTTGAAGAAAAGAAAAGAAAGCAGCAGTGGGCAGCCCAGCAGCATCACAGCCCGGCTGGACCTCCTCACTCCAGGCCGACCCAGATTCCCCAGTGAGCCAGCAGTGCTTCCCTCGCCCCCTCCTTTCCATGTTGGAGCCCCGCGCCGGCCCCACTTGCAGCGACCCAAACCTCTGTTCCTCTTCCTCCTCCCTCGCTCGTTCCTCTCACCGTAAAAGCAGAAGACAGGGGCACACATGGCCACCGTGGCCTCCACGCCCCTCGCTTCCCCCTATAAAGGGCAAGCCTAGGGTTCCTCCTCCTCCCTTCTTTCCCCTCCGCGCCGCCGCCACGGGTAAGAGGCACCCATGCCCTGCTTCCCCGCTCCGTCTCCTCCCTACAGCCACCATGGCCGGCCCGAGCAAGAGCTCCTCGCCGGAGTAGGTGCGACGCCGACCTCCCCTCCGTCGACCCCGAGCACCGCAGTGCCGCCCAGGATCCATTCTGACGTCGAGCCGCGCCCAAGGATCGCCAAGTCCGGCTACCTCGTCGACGTCTGCTTCTTCTCTGCTTCTCGGGACAGAGCTCGTCACCTTGTTCGTCAGCTCGCCGTCGTCCCTCCGTCGACACCCCGACCACATCTACACGTCCTGTGGACGCTAGGTGAGCCGAGCATCTCCTCCGCCATCCTCCTCTCGCTATAGCCTCGCGTAGTCGCCGCTCTGGCCATGTTCGCGTCGTGCTCCCCGCGCTCTGGAGTGTTCTGTAGTGAAGTTGTTGCTCGTAGTTGCAGCGCACACCCCAGCTCTCTGTTGCCCGCGCTCCCATTGCTCGCCCGTGCACCTGCAGTGCACACACTGTCCGCGCCACGCCCTGCTGCTCCCCCTGCCTGCCGTGCTCGTCGTATCCCGAGTCGAGCAGATGCTCGAGCTCGAGCACCCCGCACGCCAACTCCCGCAGTTGCTCCAGATGTACGCACGTTCCCTTACAGGACCCCGTGCGCGTACCACTCTGGCCTATCCCGTACCCCCGCCGGTGCCCCTTGGCTCCGGTGGTCGGCGTTGTTGCTCGCACGCACCGTCGGCGTCTTCTCTGCTGCAGATGAGAAGGGGCCGGTATCAGCCTCAAGTTGCTTCAGCAAGAGTCGAACCCCTACCAAACCAGCAGTCCCGTCCTAGCCCAACTGGTAGCCCGCCCACGATCGCAACCAAGAGACCTGCTGTCCACAGTTTCTGTGGTTTTTTTTCTTTCTTTGTGACACAGACGCCTCGGCCCCACTGGTCATACATACACCCAGCCACGTGGACCACGGCCCTACCAGTCAGTCTAACGGCTGGGTACAGCCTGGGTGCACCTAGCTTTCCCTCGCGTCTTCTGTTTTATCCTAAATTCGGAACATGCCAGATTTGGCATATGCCGATGTTTCCATTATAGGCAGTTTTTGTTTTTGCATAAATGTGGGGATTTTTCTGATGCAACCCCAACATATTATATATGTTTTTGGGGTACAAAGATCCCACCAATCCAGTGGTGGCATTACTTTTTGAATTTGAGCAAGTTCATGAACATGTCATTCTACATCATGTTGTTGTTTTGTCTTTTATGTGTTTATTCATACAAATATATTATGTGGTTGTTTTGCACATGGATAGCTTCATTTTCATGTCTACTTCATGCTAGAAGTTATTCCATGCCATGACATGCCTTGTAGTGAGTTAATCAAGCTTGTAAAGATGCCATGTTGAATCTGTTTCTGCTATGTCTAGCATTTTCACTAAGTGTGTAAAACGGTTATCTTTTGCATTATTGCCATGCTGTTTTAGTCATGCTCTAATGCTTTATAGCTTTAGCTCAATGTTCATGTTTTGTAGAGCATCTCCTTTACATCACTGCCATGTATGTTGTTCACATGTTTGGGTGCTGTAGCATATTTATACTTTGCATCCAAGTGGCCATGTTGCTGTTTTAAGCAGTTTGCATCATATCTTGTTTTTGCTTGTCATTTGCAAACCGTGCATCCAATTCCGGTGATCTTTATATCGATTTTGACCGAAATCAACTCCTCTTTCCAGTGGCACTCTTGGTTTTCCAAGTTGAGGCCAGGTTCTATCTTTCCTTTCCGAAACATGCATATGCATCGCGTATCGCATCCCGCATATCATGCCATGTTTTGCATCATGTTGCTTGTGCATTGCACGTGGTTGATTGTGTCTCCCTTTGCTTGTGTTCTTGCTTTGGGTAGAGCCGGGAGACGAGTACGTGATCGAGGAGCCTGTTGAGTATGTTTACGAGGATCAAGCTAACGTCAACTTGGAGAACTTTGCAGGCAAGATGACCATACCCTCGAAATCACTTCTATCTTTGCTTGCTAGATGCTCGCTCTTTTGGTATGCCTATGCTACGATACCTACCACTTGCTTATAATGCCTCCCATATTGCCATGTCAAACCTCTAACCCACCTTGTCATAGCAAACCATTGTTTGGCTATGTTACCGCTTGCTCAGCCCCTCTTATAGCGTTGCTAGTTGCAGGTGAAGATTGGAGTTTGGTCCTTGTTGGAACATGCTTATTGTTGGGATATCATTATTATATCTTGCCTATGTTAATGCATCTATATACTTGGTAAAGGGTGGAAGGCTCGTCCTTATGCCTGGTGTTTTGTTCCACTCTTGCCGCCCTAGTTTCTGTCACACCAGTGTTATGTTCCTTGATTTTGCGTTCCTTACACGGTTGGGTTATAATGGGAACCCCTTGACAATTCGCCTTGAATAAAACTCCTCCAGCAAGGCCCAACCTTGGTTTTACCATTCGTCACCTAGCCTTTTTCCCTTGGGTTTCGTGGACTCAAGGGTCATCTTTATTTTAAACCCCTGGGCCAGTGCTTCTCTACGTGTTGGTCCTACCCAGAGCACCGTGCGGGGCCGTCCCTTGGCAACTTGGGTTACGTTGGCTTCCGTACGCTTAGCTTATCCGGTGTGCCCTAAGAATGAGATATGTGCAGCTCCTATCGGGATTTGTCGGTACAGCGAGTGGTCTTGCTAGACTTGTTTTACCATTGTCGAGATGTCTTGTAACCGGGATTCCGAGTCTGATCGGATTGTCTTGGGAGAAGGAATATCCTTCATTGACCGTGAGAGCTTGTGATGGGCTAAGTTGGGACACCCCTGCAGGGATTTGATCTTTCGAAAGCCGTGCCCGCGGTTATGGGCAGATGGGAATTTGTTAATGTCCGGTTGTAGAAAACCTAAAACTTAACTTAATTAAAATGAATTGACAGAGTGTGTGGCCATGATGGTCTCTTTTCGGCGGAGTCCGGGAAGAGAACACGGTCTTGTGTTATGCTTGAACGTAGGTTGTTCTAGGATCACTTCTTGATCATAGTTCATCGTTCATGCCTTTGCCTCCTCTTCTCGCTCTCTTTTGCGTATGTTAGCCACCAAATATGCTAGTCGCTTGCTGCAGCTCCACCTCATACTTTTACCCTTCCTATAAGCTTAAATAGTCTTGATCGCGAGGGTGTGAGATTGCTGAGTCCCCGTGACTCACATATTCCTTCCAAAACCAGATGCAGGGACCGATGATACCGCTCCAGGAGTTTCGACTGAGCTCAAGTGGGAGTTCGATGAGGACTCAGGACGATACTACGTTTCCTTTCCAGACGATCAGTAGTGGTGCCCAGTTGGGGCGATCGGGGACATTGTTGCATTTGGGGTTTATCTTTATTTTGGTTCCGTAGTCGGACCTTGAGTGTAAATGGATGAATGTAATGATATTTATGCATTGTGTGATGTGGCGATTGTAAGCCAACTATGTATCTCTTTTCCCTTATTCATTACATGGGTTGTTGTGAAGATTGCCTCACTTGCGACATTGCTTACAATGCGGTTATGCCTCTAAGTCATGCTTCGACACGTGGGAGATATAGCCGCATCATGGGCGTTACATAGGGTCCGCACGCTTAGCGTTCGTTGATGATATAGTACTATGAGTTATGTATGTTGGTGACCGAATGTTGTTTGGAGTTTCGGATGAGATCACGGATATGACGAGGAACTCCGGAATGGTCCGGAAGTAAAGATTGATATGTGGATAGTAGTGTTTGATCTCCGGAAGGGTTCCGGAATTCACCGGAAGGGGTTCCGGATGTTTCCCGAAATGTTTGGGTACGAGAACACTTTATTTGGGCCAAAGGGGAAAGCCCACGAGGTTTTTGGAAAGCGCAAAAGGAAGTTTTGCGGAGTCCAGGGGCCAGATGCCAGGGTCCCTGGCGTTTGGGTCCAGACGCCGGGAACCCTGGCGTCTAGCCCTGGAGTCCGAGAAGGACTCTTGCCTTTCGGGTGAAACCGACTTTGTGGAGGCTTTTACTCCAAGTTTCGACCCCAAGGCTCAACATATAAATAGAGGGGTAGGGCTAGCACCCAAGACACATCAAGAAACACCAAGCCGTGTGCCAGCAACCCCGTCCCCTCTAGTTTATCCTCCGTCATAGTTTTCGTAGTGCTTAGGCGAAGCCCTGCGGAGATTGTTCTTCAGCAACACCGTCACCACGCCGTCGTGCTGCCGGAACTCATCTACTACTTCGCCCCTCTTGCTGGATCGAGAAGGCGAGGACGTCACCGAGCCGAACGTGTGCAGAACTCGGAGGTGCCGTGCTTTCGGTACTTGGATCGGTCGGATCGTGAAGACGTACGACTACATCAACCGCGTTGATATAACGCTTCCGCGAATGGTCTACGAGGGTACGTAGACAACACTCTCCCCTGTCGTTGCTATGCATCACCATGATCCTACGCGTGCGTAGGAAATTTTTGAAATTACTACGTTCCCCAACATATCCTTCATAGGAAATATGTTCTCAAAGAAAGTCGCATCATTCGACTCCATAATAGTACCAACATGCATGTCGGATACCTTAGATTTTATTATCAAAAATCTATAGCCAACACTATGAAAAGCATAGCCTAGAAGAACATAATCCACGGTTTTTGGTCCAAGCTTGCGCTTCTTGGGAATTGGTATATTGACTTTCGCCAAACAACCCCAAGTACGCAGGTAAGAGAGTTTCAATCTTTTCCTTTCCCATTCCTCAAATGGAGTCATGGTCTTATGCTTTGTGGGAACTCGGTTTAGGACATGACACACAGTCATTAGCGCCTCCCCCCACCATTCCTTGGAAAGACCCGATGTGTCTAACATGGTGTTAACCATATCAGTTAGAGTTCGGTTCTTTCTTTCGGCTCCCCCATTTGACTGAGGTGAGTAGGGAGGCATCCTCTCATGGATTATACCATGTTCCGCACAAAACAGATCAAATTCATTGGAAAAATACTCTCCATCACGATCGGACCTAAGCCGTTTAATTTTTTGATCAAAGTTGGTTCTCTGCCTCAGCTTTATAGTTTTTGAAGAAAGTTAAAGCATCATATTTTGATTTCAGAAGATACACATAAAAATATCTAGTGGAGTCATCAATCAATGTCATGAAGTATCTCTTTCCACCTTTTGTCAACACGCCATTCATCTCACAGAGATCAGAATGTTTAAGCTCTAGTGGCACCAAGTCTCTTGCCTCTGTAGTCTTATGGGACTTGCGAGGTTGCTTAGCTTGCACACGTACTTGGCACTTAGAGCCTTTGACAGTAGAAATTTTCGGAATTAAATTCATATTGGCTAGCTGCGTCATGCAACCAAAGTTAATGTGACAAAGTCGTGAATGCCAAATATCATACTCATTATTGTGGCAAACATTATTAATAACTTTAGTGCAAATATCTGACGAAGACAGGCGGAACAAGCCTCTGCTCTCATAGCCTTTTCCAACAAATTGTCCATACTTAGAAATTACAACTTTATTGGATTCGAAAACCAACTTAAAACCATCTCAACATAAACAGGAAGCGCTAACGAGATTTTTATTGATGGACGGCACATGATGAACGTTCTTCAAACGCACGGTCTTCCCCGAAGTAAACTTCAGATCGACCGTACCAACACCTCGAACGATGGCATGTGACCCGTTCCCCATCAGCATGGGAGAAGTCCATATGGCCTGGTAAGAAGAAAACATGGAGGCGTCAGCACAAACATGTACATTGGCACCGGTGTCAATTAACCAATCAGGGGATTGAAATACTGAAAGCATGGTACGAAAAATACCGTACCCTGATTCCTTCATATCAGTATCACCGATGACAACATTAGTGGACTTGCCGCTCTTCTCATGTTTGCGCTCCTCAAAGCGGTTAGGACACTTCGGAGCCCGGTGATTAGGATCACCGCAGACATGGCAAAGTCCCTTCCCCTTCTTATGAGAATTCTTCTTGAAGTTGGTAGAATGTGATGGCTTGTTCTTTGTATCAAACTTGCCTTTGCCCTGAGTTTTGTTCTTGTTGTTTTTGAACTTGTTGGGCTGGGAGTTCTTCTTCTGTACCATGTGGGCACTAGAACCTCCCTCAGCAACTCAAGCACGTGTGTCCTTTGCTCTCGCCTTCTCTTCAACATCAAGAGTACCAATGAGATCCGCAACGGGAAACTCCTGTCTCTTGTGTTTCAGGGAAGTAGCAAAATTGTTCCACGAAGGTGGAAGCTTGGCAATGATGCCTCCGGCAACAAATTTGTCCGGCAACACACACTTGAAGTACTCAAGTTCTTTTGCGAGCGAATGTATCTCATGAGCCTGTTGTACAACAGAGCGCTCATCAGTCATCTTGTAGTCATAGAATTGCTCCATGACGTACAACTCGCTGCCGGCGTCCGAGGCACCAAATTTGGCCTCGAGCGCAACCCACATGTCCTTGCCATTTTCAAACGACATATACGAATCCACAATGGAATCATCCAGAACACTCAGAAGAGCGCCTTTAAAGAGAGCATCAATCTTCTCAAAAGCTTCTAGTTGTGCTGGATTAAGATCGCCCTCAGGCTTGCCCTTGGTGGCGTCATAGCAGCCCATGGTTTGAAACCAGTAGACTGCTCTCATGCGCCACCTCTTATATTGCACCGCCTTAAAGGCAAGCGGCTTCAGATGCGCAGCAAAACCACTCGGAGTAAATTGCCTATAATAAGTTTTTTTGATTGTTGGAAATATGAGCAAATTACTATGAGATTTAATCGGAATAGACAGAAGATAAATCATGACTACAGTAGCAAATATTGAACTAATCATGCGAACTAGCATAGTAGTTGAACAGATCACATCTAGGGCACATACTAGAAACATGAATTCTACCACGATCTCGAACAGGAAGGATAGAACCACATACGGTGCAGCGGGAGCAGCACCGTCGGCATTGACGTTGTCGCCCATGTCATCGAGGATGAGGTTGCCGAGGTCGGGGAAGAAGTCGTCGTTCGCGAAGCCGTCGCTGCCAGCAGTCGCGCGAGTGCGCTCCCTAAAAACCTGATTGCCCCTCTCCCGTACAGGATGACGAGAGGCGGGGTTCCGAAGGCCTGCTGTCCCTTCTCCCGGTGCACGCCGAAAGGAGGGATGGAGAAGACTTGCTTGGCGACGCAATGATCTGGAACGGTGGTGAGAAACCATACGAAGCGGCGGCGGCTAGGGTAGACGTCTGCCTGACTATATAGTGCGGACCCGATAGGTCGTGGGAGTAAACCCCACGAGTCGTCACGATCCAAAAGAATCGGAAACGGTTCAGTAATTGACGCGTCCGTTAATTATTAATTAATGACTCATTAATTTTCCCGAGCAGCAAAAATATAGACAACGTGCATATCTCTATCCTTGGCTCCACTCAATCCTGCAACCCGCGGCGCGCGTGACGAGGCGTGGCGAGGCGAGTGAGGAGGAGGAGCGCACGTGTAGGTATTCTCTTCTCATGCTCATACAAGTGGTAGAAGAGCTCACCTTATAAAGAGGTGCAACTCTCTCTCAACTTATGAGGTGGGACTAAACTTTAGCCTCACTCACTCTACTCACATGTGTGCATGAATGGGCCAAGAGAATTTCAGAATTTTAGTTGGGCTTTGGGCCAAAATCCCACTAGTAAATTCCAACACAATGTTGTATGTACTTCCACATCATATAGATTTGTTATGCTAAATATTTATATTTATTTCTATAAATTTGGTCAAACTTTACAAAGTTTGAATTTAGTCAACTCTAATATGCGGAGTAAATAAAAACGGAGGGAGTAATTACATTAAATGGTCGATATTTCGACCATTTAACTAAGAACTAGAAAAAAATATGAGGCTAAATTGTAGTGGACGACGACATTGTACGCTTTGTCGCCCTGCCCGGCCACACTGCAGTCATTGTCCCTCCGGTGGCGGAAGGGCGCGGGCTGTCGCCTGGCGCCCGCGGAGGAGTCGGTCCTCTTCCTCTTGCGCAGTGCAGAGAGCCACCATGGCCAATGCCGATGACGCCTACGTTGCCCTGGTGGCGGCCTTGTTGGAAATATGCCCTAGAGGCAATAATAAAAGCATTATTATTATATTTCCTTGTTCATGATAATTGTCTTTATTCATGCTATAATTGTGATTATCCAGAAATCGTAGTACATGTGTGAATAACAGACACAAACATGTCCCTAGTAAGCCTCTAGTTGACTAGCGCGTTGATCAACAGATAGTCATGGTTTCCTGACTATGGACATTGGATGTCATTGATAACGAGATCACATCATTAGGAGAATGATGTGATGGACAAGACCCAATCCTAAACATAGCATGAGATCGTATAGTTCGTTTGCTAGAGTTTTTCCAATGTCAAGTATCTTTTCCTTAGACCATGAGATCGTGTAACTCCCGGATACCGTAAGAATGCTTTGGGTATACCAAACGTCACAACGTAACTGGGTGACTATAAAGGTAGACTACGGGTATCTCCGAAAGTGTCTGTTGGGTTGACATGGATCAAGACTGGGATTTGTCACTCCGTATGACGGAGAGGTATCGCTGGGCCCACTCGGTAATGCATCATCATAATGAGCTCAAAGTGACCAAGTGTCTGGTCACGGGATCATGCATTACGGTACGAGTAAAGTGACTTGCCGGTAACGAGATTGAACGAGGTATTGGGATACCGACGATCGAATCTCGGGCAAGTAACATATCGATTGACAAAGGGAATTGCATACGGGGTTGATTGAATCCTCGACATCGTGGTTCATCCGATGAGATCATCGTGGAGCATGTGGGAGCCAACATGGGTATCCAGATCCCGCTGTTGGTTATTGACCGGAGAGTCGTCTCGGTCATGTCTGCTTGTCTCCCGAACCCGTAGGGTCTACACACTTAAGGTTCGGTGACGCTAGGGTTGTGAAGATATGTATATGCAGTAACCCGAATGTTGTTCGGAGTCCCGGATGAGATCCCGGACGTCACGAGGAGTTCCGGAATGGTCCGGAGGTAAAGAATTATATATAGGAAGTGCTGTTTCGGCCATCGGGACAAGTTTCGGGGTCGCCGTATTGTACCGGGACCACCGGAAGGGTCCCGGGGGTCCACCGGGTGGGGCCACCTATCCCGGGGGGCCCCATGGGCTGAAGTGGGAGGGAACCCGGTCCATAGTGGGCTGGGGCGCCACCCCCTTAGGGCCCATGCGGCTAGGATTGAGGGGAAACCCTAAAGGGGGCGTCCCCTTGCTTGGGGGGCAAGCCCCCCACCCTAGGCCGCCGCCCCCCCTAGTAGATTCCATCTACTAGGGCCAGGCGCCCCCTAGCACCCCTATATATAGTGGGGGAGAGGAGGGACTTCATACCCATCCCCTGGCACCTCCCTCTCTCCCCGTACGTCTCTCTTCTCGTAGTATAGGCGAAGCCCTGCTACTGTGACGCCCTGCATCCACCACCACGCCGTCGTGCTGCTGGATCTTCATCGACCTCTCCTTCCCCCTTGCTGGATCAAGAAGGAGGAGACGTTCCCCGTCCCGTACGTGTGTTGAACGCGGAGGTGCCGTCCGTTCGACGCTTGGTCATCGGTGATTTGGATCACGTCGTGTTCGACTACATCATCACCGTTCTTTGAACGCTTCCGTGCGCGATCTACAAAGGTATGTAGATGCATCCGATGACTCGTTGCTAGATGAACTCCTAGATGGATCTTGGTGAGACGAGTAGGAAAATTTTTGTTTCTGCAATGTTCCCAACAGTGGCATCATGAGCTAGGTCTATGCGTAGTTCTTCTTGCGCGAGTAGAACACAATTTGTTGTGGGCGTAGATTTGTCAACTTTCTTGCCGCTACTAGTCTTTTCTTGCTTCAGCGGCATTGTGGGATGAAGCGGCCCGGACCAACCTTACACGTACGCTTACGTGAGACCGGTTCCACCGACTAACATGCACTAGTTGCATAAGGTGGCTGGCGGGTGTCTGTCTCTCCCACTTTAGTTGGAGCGGATTCGATGAACAGGGTCCTTATGAAGGGTAAATAGAAGTTGACAAATCACGTTGTGGCTTTAACGTAGGTAAGAAGACGTTCTTGCTAGAACCCTAATTCAGCCACGTAAAACTTGCAACAACAATTAGAGGGACGTCTAACTTGTTTTTGCAGCAAGTGGTTTGTGATATGATATGGCCAAAGTTGTGATGAATGATGAATGATCTATATGTGATGTATGAGATGTTCATGCTATTGTAATAGGAATCACGACTTGCATGTCGAATGAGTATGACAACCGGCAGGAGCCATAGGAGTTGTCTTTATTTTTGTATGACCTGCGTGTCATGAGAAACGCCATGTAAATTACTTTACTTTATTGCTAAACGCGTTAGCCATAGTAGTAGAAGTAATAGTTGGCGAGCAACTTCATGGAGACACGATGATGGAGATCATGATGATGGAGATCATGGTGTCATGCCGGTGACAAGATGATCATGGAGCCCCAAGATGGAGATCAAAGGAGCTATGTGATATTGGCCATATCATGTCACTTATTAATTTGATTGCATGTGATGTTTATCATGTTTTGCATCTTGTTTACTTAGAACGACGGTAGTAAATAAGATGATCCCTCATAACAATTTCAAGAAGTGTTCTCCCCTAACTGTGCACCGTTGCTAAAGTTCGTCGTTTCGAAGCACGCCGTGATGATCGGGTGTGATAGATCCTTACGTTCACATACAACGGGTGTAAGACAGTTTTACACATGCAAAACACTTAGGGTTAACTTGACGAGCCTAGCATGTACAGACATGGCCTCGGAACACAGAAGACCGAAAGGTCGAGCATGAGTCGTATAGAAGATACGATCAACATGAAGATGTTCACCGACGTTGACTAGTCCGTCTCACGTGATGATCGGACACGGTCTAGTTAACTCGGATCATGTAATACTTAGATGACTAGAGGGATGTCTAATCTAAGTGGGAGTTCATTAATAATTTGATTAGATGAACTTAATTATCATGAACTTAGTCTAAAATCTTTGCAATATGTCTTGTAGATCAAATGGCCAACGTAGTCCTCAACTTCAACGCGTTCCTAGAGAAAACCAAGCTGAAAGACGATGGCAGCAACTATACGGACTGGGTCCGGAACCTGAGGATCATCCTCATAGCTGCCAAGAAAGATTATGTCCTACAAGCACCGCTAGGTGAAGCTCCCGTCCCACAGAACCAAGACGTTATGAACGCTTGGCAGACACGTGTTGACGACTACTCCCTCGTTCAGTGCGGCATGCTTTACAGCTTAGAGCCGGGGCTCCAAAAGCGTTTTGAGAGACATGGAGCATATGAGATGTTCGAAGAGCTGAAAATGGTTTTTCAAGCTCATGCCCGGATCGAGAGATATGAAGTCTCCGATAAGTTCTTCAGCTGTAAGATGGAGGAAAATAGTTCTGTCAGTGAGCACATACTCACTATGTCTGGGTTACATAACCGCTTGTCTCAGCTGGGAGTTAATCTCCCGGATGATGCGGTCATTGACAGAATCCTCCAGTCGCTTCCACCAAGCTACAAGAGCTTTGTGATGAACTTCAACATGCAGGGGATGCAAAAGACCATTCCTGAGTTGTTCTCAATGCTGAAATCAGCGGAGGTAGAAGTCAAGAAGGAACATCAAGTGTTGATGGTCAATAAAACCACTAAGTTCAAGAAAGGCAAGGGTAAAAAGAACTTCAAGAAGGACGGCAAGGAGGTTGCCGCGCCCGGCAAGCAAGCTGCCGGGAAGAAGCCAAAGAATGGACCCAAGCCTGAGACGGAGTGCTTTTATTGCAAAGGGAAGGGTCACTGGAAACGGAACTGCCCCAAATACTTAGCGGACAAGAAGGCCGGCAACACCAAAGGTATATTTGATATACATGTAATTGATGTGTACCTTACCAGTACTCGTAGTGACTCCTGGGTATTTGATACCGGTGCCGTTGCTCATATTTGTAACTCACAGCAGGAGCTGCGGAATAAACGGAGACTGGCGAAGGACGAGGTGACGATGCGCGTCGGGAATGGTTCCAAGGTCGATGTGATCGCCGTCGGCACGCTGCCTCTACATTTACCTACGGGATTAGTTTTAAACCTCAATAATTGTTATTTAGTGCCAGCTTTGAGCATGAACATTGTATCGGGATCTCGTTTAATTCGAGATGGCTACTCATTTAAATCCGAGAATAATGGTTGTTCCATTTATATGAGAGATATGTTTTATGGTCATGCTCCTATGGTAAATGGTTTATTCTTAATGAATCTCGAGCGTATTGCTACACATATTCATAGTGTGAGTACCAAAAGATGTAAGGTTGATAATGATAGTCCCACATACTTGTGGCACTGCCGCCTTGGTCACATAGGTGTCAAACGCATGAAGAAGCTCCATGCAGATGGACTTTTAGAGTCTCTTGATTATGAATCATTTGACACGTGCGAACCATGCCTCATGGGTAAAATGACCAAGACTCCGTTCTCAGGAACAATGGAGCGAGCAACCAACTTATTGGAAATCATACATACTGATGTGTGCGGTCCAATGAGTGTTGAGGCTCGCGGTGGCTATCGTTATGTTCTCACCCTCACTGATGACTTGAGTAGATATGGGTATGTCTACTTAATGAAACACAAGTCTGAAACCTTTGAAAAGTTCAAGGAATTTCAGAGTGAGGTTGAGAATCAACGTGACAGGAAAATCAAGTTTCTACGATCAGATCGTGGAGGAGAATACTTGAGTCACGAATTTGGCACACACTTAAGAAAATGTGGAATAGTTTCACAAACTCACGCCGCCTGGAACACCTCAGTGAAATGGTGTGTCCGAACGTCGTAATCGCACTCTATTGGATATGGTGTGATCTATGATGTCTCTTCCTGATCTACCGCTCTCTTTTTGGGGCTATGCTTTAGAGACTGCCGCATTCACTTTAAATAGGGCTCCGTCGAAATCCATTGAGATGACACCGTATGAATTATGGTTTGGGAAGAAACCTAAGCTGTCGTTTCTAAAAGTTTGGGGATGCGATGCTTATGTCACGAAACTTCAACCTGAAAAGCTCGAACCCAAGTCGGAAAAATGCGTCTTCATAGGATACCCTAAAGAAACTATTGGGTATACCTTCTACCTTAGATCCGAAGGCAAGATCTTTGTTGCCAAGAATGGATCCTTTCTAGAGAAAGAGTTTCTCTCGAAAGAAGTAAGTGGGAGGAAAGTAGAACTTGATGAAGTATTACCTCTTGAACCGGAAAGTGGCGCAACTCAGGAAAATGTTCCTGAGGTGCCTGCACCAACTAGAGAGGAAGTTAATTATGATGATCATGAAACTTTAGATCAAGTTGCTACTGAACTTCGTAGGTCCACAAGGACACGTTCCACACCAGAGTGGTACGGCAACCCTGTCTTGGAAATCATGTTGTTAGACAACAGTCAACCTTTGAACTATGAGGAAGCGATGGCGGGCCGAGATTCCGACAAATGGCTAGAAGCCATGAAATCCCGAGATAGGATCCATGTATGAAAACGAAGTATGGACTTTGACTGACTTGCCCGTTGATCGGCGAGCCATAGAAAATAAATGGATCTTTAAGAAGAAGACAGACGCGGATGGTAATGTGACCATCTATAAAGCTCGGCTTGTCGCTAAGGGTTATCGACAAGTTCAAGGGGTTGACTACGATGAGACTTTCTCACCGGTAGCGAAGCTGAAGTCCGTCCGAATCATGTTAGCGATTGCCGCATTCTATGATTATGAAATATGGCAAATGGACGTCAAAACGGCATTCCTTAATGGTTTCCTTAAGGAAGAATTGTATATGATGCAGCCGGAAGGTTTTGTCGATCCTAAGAATGCTGACAAGGTATGCAAGCTCCAACGCTCGATTTATGGGCTGGTGCAAGCATCTCGGAGTTGGAACATTCGCTTTGATGAGATGATCAAAGCGTTTGGGTTTACGCAGACTTATGGAGAAGCCTGCGTTTACAAGAAAGTGAGTGGGAGCTCTGTAGCATTTCTCATATTATATGTAGATGACATACTTTTGATGGGAAATGATATAGAACTCTTGGAAAGCATAAAGGCCTACTTGAATAAGTGTTTTTCAATGAAGGACCTTGGAGAAGCTGCTTATATATTAGGCATCAAGATCTATAGGAGATAGATCGAGACGCCTCATTGGTCTTTCACAAAGCACGTACCTTGACAAGATATTGAAGAAGTTCAATATGGATCAATCTAAGAAGGGGTTCTTGCCTGTGTTACAAGGTATGAAATTGAGCTCAGCTCAATGTCCGACCACGGCAGAAGATATAGAAGAGATGAGTGTCATCCCCTATGCCTCAGCCATAGGTTCTATCATGTATGCCATGCTGTTGTACCAGACCTGATGTAAACCTTGCCGTAAGTTTGGTAGGAAGGTACCAAAGTAATCCCGGCAAAGGAACACTGGACAGCGGTCAAGAATATCCTGAAGTACCTGAAAAGGACTAAGGAAATGTTTCTCGTTTATGGAGGTGACGAAGAGCTCGTCGTAAAGGGTTACGTCGACGCTAGCTTCGACACAGATCTGGATGACTCTAAGTCACAAACCGGATACGTGTATATTTTGAATGGTGGGGCAGTAAGCTGGTGCAGTTGCAAGCAAAGCGTCGTGGCGGGATCTACATGTGAAGCGGAGTACATGGCAGCCTCGGGAGGCAGCACATGAAGCAACATGGGTGAAGGAGTTCATCACCGACCTAGGAGTCATACCCAATGCGTCGGGGCCAATCAAACTTTTCTGTGACAACACTGGAGCTATTGCACTTGCCAAGGAGCCCAGGTTTCACAAGAAGACAAGGCACATCAAGCGTCGCTTCAACTCCATTCGTGAAAATGTTCAAGATGGAGACATAGAGATTTGTAAAGTACATACGGACCTGAATGTAGCAGATCCGTTGACTAAACCTCTCCCTAGAGCAAAACATGATCAACACCAGAATTCCATGGGTGTTCGATTCATCACAATGTAACTAGATTATTGACTCTAGTGCAAGTGGGAGACTGTTGGAAATATGCCCTAGAGGCAATAATAAAAGCATTATTATTATATTTCCTTGTTCATGATAATTGTCTTTATTCATGCTATAATTGTGTTATCCGGAAATCGTAATACATGTGTGAATAACAGACACCAACATGTCCCTAGTAAGCCTCTAGTTGACTAGCTCGTTGATCAACAGATAGTCATGGTTTCCTGACTATGGACATTGGATGTCATTGATAACGAGATCACGTCATTAGGAGAATGATGTGATGGACAAGACCCAATCCTAAACATAGCATGAGATCGTATAGTTCGTTTGCTAGAGTTTTTCCAATGTCAAGTATCTTTTCCTTAGACCATGAGATCGTGTAACTCCCGGATACCGTAAGAATGCTTTGGGTATACCAAACGTCACAACGTAACTGGGTGACTATAAAGGTAGACTACGGGTATCTCCGAAAGTGTCTGTTGGGTTGACATGGATCAAGACTGGGATTTGTCACTTCGTATGACGGAGAGGTATCGCTGGGCCCACTCGGTAATGCATCATCATAATGAGCTCAAAGTGACCAAGTGTCTGGTCACGGGATCATGCATTACGGTACGAGTAAAGTGACTTGCCGGTAACGAGATTGAACGAGGTATTGCGATACCGACGATCGAATCTCGGGCAAGTAACATATCGATTGACAAAGGGAATTGCATACGGGGTTGATTGAATCCTCGACATCGTGGTTCATCCGATGAGATCATCGTGGAGCATGTGGGAGCCAACATGGGTATCCAGATCCCGCTGTTGGTTATTGACCGGAGAGTCGTCTCGGTCATGTCTGCTTGTCTCCCGAACCCGTAGGGTCTACACACTTAAGGTTCGGTGACGCTAGGGTTGTGAAGATATGTATATGCAGTAACCCGAATGCTGTTCGGAGTCCCGGATGAGATCCCGGACGTCACGAGGAGTTCCGGAATGGTCCGGAGGTAAAGAATTATATATAGGAAGTGCTGTTTCGGCCATCGGGACAAGTTTCGGGGTCGCCGGTATTGTACCGGGACCACCGGAAGGGTCCCGGGGGTCCACCGGGTGGGGCCACCTATCCCCGAGGGCCCCACGGGCTGAAGTGGGAGGGAACCCAGCCCATAGTGGGCTGGGGCGCCACCCCCCCTAGGGCCCATGCGGCTAGGGTTGAGGGGAAACCCTAAAGGGGGCGCCCCCTTGCTTGGGGGGCAAGCCCCCACCCTAGGCCGCCGCCCCCCTAGTAGATTCCATCTACTAGGGCCGGCGCCCCCTAGCACCCCTATATATAGTGGGGGAGAGGAGGGACTTCATACCCAGCCCCTGGCGCCTCCCTCTCTCCCCGTTACGTCTCTCTCTCGTAGTATAGGCGAAGCCCTGCTACTGTGACGCCCTGCATCCACCATCACGCCGTCGTGCTGCTGGATCTTCATCGACCTCTCCTTCCCCCTTGCTGGATCAAGAAGGAGGAGACGTTCCCCGTCCCGTACGTGTGTTGAACGCGGAGGTGCCGTCCGTTCGGCGCTTGGTCATCGGTGATTTGGATCACGTCGTGTTCGACTACATCATCACCATTCTTTGAACGCTTCCGTGCGCGATCTACAAAGGTATGTAGATGCATCCGATGACTCGTTGCTAGATGAACTCCTAGATGGATCTGGGTGAGACGAGTAGGAAAATTTTTGTTTTTTGCAACGTTCCCCAACAGGCCTTACCCTGTCTGCATTGGCGAAGGTGTCGCTAAGCGACCATTCCTCGCCAATCTTGGCGAGCTCCCCGTTGAGGCGACGGTGGTGGTGACAAAACTATTGAGAGCCTAGGTTGCGGCCAGGTCCAGGTCATTGCGGACGCAGGCCAGCTCCTCGTCCGACTTGGCGAACGCAGAGCGGCGGGCAGCATTATGTCGCACCTACCATGTCGCCTACCTCACTACCTTTTCCTCGGCCGACATGACGGCCCATGACAAAGAGGGACATCGCCATCGCCGTGACTGGCCGAGGTAGTGGAGGATGCACCCGCGTGCATTGGCGATCACGGGCGACAGTTCCTCCTTGACGAGTTATTCGCCATTTGCGGCGAGGCGATGATGTCGACCCGTCGATTCGGGCGTACTTGTTGTGCGGTGGTGGCTACATCGGCTCCTCCTTCACGCGACACCCGATTTGGACACCACGGTTGCGTGCCGGTGACGTCAGCTCCTGCTTGACGTGGTTGTTGGGGAACACAGTAATTTCAAAAGTTTCCAATGCACACGCAACAACATGGTGATGCATAGCAACGAGACGGGAGAGTATTGTCTACGTACCCTCGTAGACCATAAGTGGAAGCGTTATGACAACGCGGTTGATGTAGTCGTACGTCTTCACGATCGACCGATCCTAGTACCGAACATACGGCACCTCCGTGATCTGCACACGTTCAGCTCGGTGACGTCCCGCGAACTCATGATCCAGTAGAGCTTCGAGGGAGAGTTTCATCAGCACGACAGCGTGATGACGGTGATGATGATGCTACCGGAACAGGGCTTCACCTAAGCACCGCTACGATATAACCGAGGTGGATTATGGTGGAGGGGGGCACCGCACATGGTTACAAGATCAATGATCAACTTGTGTGTCTATGGTGTGCCCCCTGGCCACATATATAAAGGAGGGAGGAGGAGGAGGCCGGCCCTAAAGGGGGCGCTCCAAGTGTGGGGAGTTCTACTAGCACTCCCAAGTCTTAGTAGGATTCCCCTTTTCCTTTTCGGAGTAGGAGAGAAGAAAGAAGGAAAGAGAGAGGGAGTAGGAAAGGGCAAGGGGGTGCCGGTGTCAAAACCGGCGGATCTCGGGTAGGGGGTCCCGAACTGTGCGTCTAAGTTCGATGATAACAGGTGACAAGGGACACAATGTTTATCCAGGTTCGGGCCCTCTCCATGGAGGTAATACGCTACGTCCTGCTTGATTGATATTGATGAATAGGAGTATTACAAGAGTTGATCTACCTCGAGATCGTAATGGCTAAACCCTAGAGGTCTAGCTTGTATGGCTATGATAATGAATCTCTCTCCGGACTAAGTCCTCCGGTTTATATAGACACCGCTAGGGTTACACAAGGTCGGTTACAAGGAAGCGAATCTACATATCCGGTCGCCAAGCTTGCCTTCCACGCCAAGGAGAGTCCCATCCGGACACGGGTACAGTCTTCGGTCTTCGCATCTTCACAGCCCATCAGTCCGGCCCATGGCTAATAGGCCGGACGCCTGAGGACCACATAGTCCAGCACTCCCTCAGTAGCCCCTGAACCTGGCTTCAATGACAAGATATCCGACGCATAGTTCTGTCTTCGGCATTGCAAGGCGGGTTCCTCCTTCCGAAGTCCAAAATAGTCTTCGGACGAATTGATCGTGTCCGGACCTGTAACACACCACACACAATCATAGAGAGAATATAATATTTTACGAATCCAATCTGCTAATAATTTTTTACAATATGACATCACGTCTGCCCGGTCACTATATCGAACCGTTTTGTCCGCCATCCCATGTTTCGAGATGCAGTTTCCATTGGCACGTCTTGTCAAAGCAGAGATCGTGTCCCCTTATTACGGGATTCTCATCAATCCGGGCGTGGGTAACCCAACCGTGCTGTTTACACAACCCTTGGGAATAGGCAAGTTTTAAGGTGAGCAGGGAGGCGTTTGATATTCGCGGCCTTTATAAGGGGATAAGGATTCGTTCTCACTCACCCCTGCCTTCTCCTTCCTCTGCCCATCCATTCTAGAACTCCAGCGCCCAAGCCCTAGCTTCCCTCGCCGGAGAGAACACTCCAACCATGTCCGGATCCGGAGCAGGTGGCAAGTGGATGGCTTCTTCTGTTAAGAAGAAAGATATCAAGGAGCTTCGAGACGCCGGATACCTAGCCAAGGAGATCGTTCACCGTCTCCCGGCCGAAGGACAGATCGTCCCTACCCCAAAGCCCCATGAGAGGGTTGTGTTTCTCGCACATTTCGTCCGTGGGATGGGATTCCCTCTCCACCCATTTGTCCATGGACTGATGTTTTACTACGGGCTAGACTTCCATGATCTAGCCCCCAACTTTATCCTCAACATCTCGGCATTTATAGTCGTTTGCGAGGCCTTCCTCCATATCCCGCCTCACTTTGGGCTATGGCTAAAGACTTTCAATGTAAAGCCGAAGGTGGTGAGAGGCCAACAGGCAGAGTGCGGAGGCGCCATGGTGGGCAAGATGCCCAACGTTACATGGCCCGAAGGCTCCTTTGTGGAGACGATGAAGGGGTGGCAGTCGGGGTGGTTGTACATCACCGAGCCGCGCAACACCAACTGGGCGGCGGCCCCCGAATTTCGATCCGGAGCTCCGCTGCGGCTCACCTCCTAGCAAGAGAAGGGCCTCGCCTGGGGCTCTTCGAGCGAGCTAACTGGGCTCCAGACATGCGTTCAGAACATGATAACCAAGAGGATCAAACTCGTCAATGTGATCCAGGTTATGCTCATTCGCCAGATCCTTCCGTGCCAACGTTGAACTTGCTATTTGTGGGAGTTTGATCCGGCCAAGCACCAGGCGCTACTAGAGCTCTCCGGCACAATGCACGAAGATATCTGGAAAGTGCTCTTCAAGGCCGGTGAGACACCACTGCCCATGATCGAGGATCGTGGGCTCATCTTAAAGCGCTAGGCAAATTCGGTAAGTTCTTCCATGTATTCAAGGTATAGCCTTTACTGGCATATTTTGGGAAGGAGTCTAAGCCTTCCTATCATTTTTCAGGCCTAGATCGACATAGCGGGGCGGATTAATTGTCCAGCTCCACTTCCCGAAGATGAGGAAACCGCACTCCTAACGAAGGTGCTATTTCCGGCACCTTATGATGTGCTGGAGAAGAAGTCCAAGAAGACGGCCAAAGGGAGAAGGAGTGGCCTTCGCCGAAAGGGTGCTTCGGACATGTCGTCTGAAGACGAGACTGACTCTTCGGGCGCTGAAGACGACGGCGAGGAGGAAGAAGAAGGCGGCTTCGGGGGGGAAAGAAGAAAAGAGAGGCCTCCACGAATCTGGAGGCGAAGGCGCCCAAGAGGGGGAAGGGCTTCCTTGCGGATAACTCCGCATGGGATGTCGAAAGCAGTCCGGAGCGAATGCCCCGGACCAAGCCTCGGGCTGCATCGTAAGTACCAAAACCCTATGCACCTCCCAATACTTGGCCTTTCCAATTTATAATATTAATATGTTTAACCTATGCCATTACAGTCCGGCCCGCGACGGTGATACGTCTCCAAGGTATCTATAATTTTTGATTGCCCCATGCTATATTATCTACTGTTTTAGGCAAGGGCTTTATTTTCCACTTTTACATTATTTTTGGGACTAACCTATTAACCGGAGGCCCAGCCCAGATTTGATGTTTTATGCCTATTTCAGTGTTTCGAGGAAAAGGAATATCAAACGGAGTCGAAACGGAACAAAATCAACTGAAGAAGTTATTTTTGGAACGAAAGCCACCAGATAGACTTGGACTCCACGTCAGGAGATACGGGAGGTGCTCACGAGGGTGGGGGGGCGCGCCCCCCTAGGGCGTGCCCCCTGCCTCGTGGGGCCCCCGTAGCTCCTCCGACGTACCCCCTACACCCATATATACCCACGTATCCTAAAACTTCCAGAACGCACAATAAATCGGGAGTTCCGCCGCCAGAAGCCTCCGTAGCCACTGAAATCCAATCTAGACCCGTTCCGGCACCCTGCCGGAGGGGGCAATCCCTCTCCGGTGACCATCTTCATCATCCCGGTGCTCTCCATGACAAGGAGCGAGTAGTTCTCCCTCGGGGCTGAGGGTATGTACCAGTAGCTATGTGTTTGATCTCTCTCTTTCTCGTGTTCTTGATTTGGCACGATCTTGATGTATCGCGAGCTTTGCTATTATAGTTGGATCTTATGTTTCTCCTCCCCCTCTTCTCTCTTGTAATGAATTGAGTTTTCCCCTTGAAGTAATCTTATCGGATTGAGTCTTTAAAGACTTGAGAACACTTGATGTATGTCTTGCCGTGGATATCTGTGGTGACAATGGGATATCACGTGATTCACTTGATGTATGTTTTGGTGATTAACTTGCGGGTTTCGCCCATGAACCTATGCATAGGGGTTGGCACACGTTTTCGTCGTGATTCACCGGTAGAACTTTGGGGCACTCTTTGAGGTCCTTTGTGTTGGTTGAATAGATGAATCTGAGATTGTGTGATGCATATCGTATAGTCATACCCACGGATACTTGAGGTGACATTGGAGTATCTAGGTGACATTAGGGTTTTGATTGATTTGTGTCTTAAGGTGTTATTCTAGTACGAACTCTAGGGCTGTTTGTGACACCTATAGGAATAGCCCAACGGATTGATTGGAAAGAATAACTTTGAGGTGGTTTCGTACCCTACCATAATCTCTTCGTTCGTTCTCCGCTATTAGTGACTTTGGAGTGACTCTTTGTTGCATGTTGAGGGATAGTTATGTGATCCAATTATGTTATCATTGTTGAGGGAACTTACACTAGCGAAAGTATGAACCCTAGGCCTTATTTCCTATCATTGCAATACCATTTACGCTCACTTTTATCATTAGTTACCTTGCTGTTTTTATATTTTCAGATTACAAAAACTATTATCTACTATCCATATTACACTTGTATCACCATCTCTTCGCCGAACTAGTGCACCTATACAATTTACCATTGTATTGGGTGTGTTGGGGACACAAGAGACTCTTTGTTATTTGGTTGCAGGGTTGCTTGAGAGAGACCATCTTCATCCTACGGATTGATAAACCTTAGGTCATCCACTTGAGGGAAATTTGCTACTATCCTACAAACCTCTGCACTTGGAGGCCCAACAACGTCTACAAGAAGAAGGTTGTGTAGTAGACATCAAGCTCTTTTCTGGCGCCGTTGCCGGGGAGGTTAGCACTTGAAGGTATATCTTTAGATCTTGCAATCGAGTCTTTTAGTTTCTTGTTTTATCACTAGTTTAGTTTATAAAAGAAAACTATAAAAAAATGGAATTGAGTTTGTCTCATACGCTTCACCTTTTTAATATCTTTCGTGAGTATGATGGAAAGGATAATTGTGCTCAAGTGCTAGAAGAAGAAATTTATAAAATGTTTGGCACTAAATATGTGAATGATGAGCATGCTTGCAATGTTGTTAGTATGAATTCCTTGAATACCTACGATGCTAATGATATGCAAAGCCACAAGCTTGGGGAAGCTATGTTTGATGAAGATGATATTTTTTGTCCCCCAAGCTTTGATGAGCAAATTTACTATGATGAAAGCATGCCTCCTATCTATGATGATTATTTTGATGACACGTATGCTTTAAAGAATAATAATAACAATGAAACTTGTCATCTTGATTTCAATTTTCAGTCCCATGATAGTTACTTTGTTGAGTTTGCTCCCACTACTATTCAAGAGAAGAATTTTGCTTATGTGGAGAGTAATAAATTTTCTATGCTTGTAGATCATGAAAAGAATTATTTAGATGCTGGTTATATTGTTGAATTCATTCATGATCCTACTGAAAATTATTATGAGGGAGGAACATATTCTTGTAGGAATTGCGATAATATCAAGTTTCCTCTCTATGTGCTTAAAATTTTGAAGTTATGCTTGTTTTACCTTCCTATGCAAGTTGATTCTTGTTCCCACAAGTTGTTTGCTCACAAAATCCCTATGCATAGGAAGTGGGTTAGACTTAAATGTGCTAGTCATATTCTTCATTATGCTCTCTTTATGTTACGATTCTTATCTTTTATATGAGCATCATTGAAATCATCGTGCCTAGCTAGGGGTGTTAAACGATAGCGCTTGTTGGGAGGCAACCCAATTTTATTTTTGTTCTTTGCTTTTTGTTCCTGCTTAGTAATAAATAATCCATCTATCCTCTGTTTAGATGTGGTTTTATACTTTTAATTAGTGTTTGTGCCAAGTAGAACCTTTGGGAAGACTTGGGTGAAGTCTTTATGATCATGCTGTAAAAAACAGAAACTTTAGCGCTCACGAGAATTGCTGCCATTTTTATTTGGAGAGTGATATTTAGTTAATTCTTTTTTCATATGATTAATAGATAAATTACTCAGGTCCAGCAATTTATTTGCGAATTTTATGAGTTCCATAAGTATATGTTTGATCCAGATTACTACAGACTGATCTGTTTTTGACAGATTTTGTTTTCGATGTGTTGTTTGCTTATTTTGATGAATCTATGGCTAGTAAAATAGTTTATAAACCATAGAGAAGTTGGAATACAGTAGTTTTAACACCAATATAAATAAAGAATGAGTTCATTACAGTACCTTGAAGTGGTGATTTATTTTCTTATACTAACGGAGCTTACGAGTTTTCTGTTAAGTTTTGTGTTGTGAAGTTTTCAAGTTTTGGGTAAGGATTCGATGGACTATGGAATAAGGAGTGGCAAGAGCCTAAGTTTGGGGATTCCCAAGGCACCCCAAGGTAATATTCAAGGACAACCAAGAGCCTAAGCTTGGGGAAGCCCAGAAGGCATCCCCTCTTTCGTCTTCGTTCATTGGTAACTTTACTTGGAGCTATATTTTTATTCGCCACATGATATGTGTTTTGCTTGGAGTGTCAATTTATTTTGTTAGTATTTTATTGCTGTTATTTAGAACAATGTTTTGCATCTTTTATTTCAATAAAAGTGGCATTGATAGCCTTCACTATGCCTATTTTACAAGTCTTCATGTTGCTGTTTGAAAACAGAAAGTTTACCGCTGTTGCAATAATTCCCTAGAAAAGTCAGAATGTGATAAAATGTTGAAACCTTTTGCATATTAAGCTCTGATAAATTTACTACAGTGGGAATTTTCTTTCATAATTTTTGGAGCTAGGGAAGTATGGATGTTGCAGCATTCTTTACAGACTACCCTGTTTAGGCAGATTGCTGTTATGTTTGCATTGTTTGCATATGGTTGTTTCTTTAATGATTCTATTTGAGGATAGGACTATTAAATATGCAGAGGCATTTGGTATGCAATGTTGAATAATAATTTTAGTGATTTGCTACAGTAGAGTATGATAAGGTTTTTGCAATGGTTTATACTAACTTATCTCACGAGTCCTTGTTGAGTTTTGTGTGGATGAAGCTTTTGAGATTTAGGGAGACCGTGATATGAGAGGAATTAAGGAGACACAAAAGCTCAAGCTTGGGGATTCCCAAGGCACCCCAAGATAATATTTCAAGAAGTCTCAAGCGTCTAAGCTTGGGGATGCCCCGGTTGGCATCCCACCTTTCTTCTTCAACAACTATCGGTTAGTATTGGTTGATCCTAAGTTTTTGCTTCTTCACATAATGATTGCTATTCTTGGATGTCATTTTATTTTGCTTTGCTTTCTGTTTGAATAATTTACAAGATCTGAAATTATTAAATGTTAGAGAGTCTTCACATAGTTGCATAATTATTCGACTACTCATTGATCTTCACTTACATCTTTCAGAGTAGTGTGTCATTTGCTATAGTGCTTCACTTATATCTTTTAGAGCATGGTGGTAGTTTTATTTTGAAGAAATAGATGAACTCTCATGCTTCACTTATATAATTCTGAGAGTCTTAAATAGCATGGTAATTTGCTTAAAATCCTAATATGCTAGGTATTCAAGAATAATAAAACTTTCTTATG
The DNA here is from genome assembly GCF_003073215.2 of Triticum urartu. Classification (NCBI taxonomy): domain Eukaryota; kingdom Viridiplantae; phylum Streptophyta; class Magnoliopsida; order Poales; family Poaceae; genus Triticum; species Triticum urartu. The sequence goes on from NC_053023.1 coordinate 186,547,457, forward strand.
AGTGTGTTGAATACTATGAGAAGTTTGATGCTTAATAATTGTTTTGAGATATGAGGATGGTGATATTAGAGTCATGCTAGTTGAGTGGTTATGAATTTGAGAAATACTTGTGTCGAAGTTTGTGATTCCCGTAGCATGCACGTATGGTGAACCATTATGTGATGAAGTCGGAGCATGATTTATTTATTGATTGTCTTCCTTATGAGTGGCGGTCGGGGACGAGCGATGGTCTTTTCCTACCAATCTATCCCCCTAGGAGCATGCACGTAATACTTTGCTTTGATAACTTGTAGATTTTTGCAATAAGTATATGAGTTCTTTATGACTAATGTTGAGTCCATGGATCATACGCACTCTCACCCTTCCACCCTTGCTAGCCTCTCTAGTACCGCGCACCTTTCGCGGGTACCATAAACCCACCATTTACCTTCCTCAAAACAGCCACCATACCTACCTATTATGGCATTTCCATAGCCATTCCGAGATATATTGCCATGCAACTTTCCACCATTCCGTTCATCATGACACATTCATCATTATCATATTGCTTAGCATGATCATGTAGTTGACATAGTATTTGTGACGAAGCCACTGTTCATGATTCTTTCATACTTGTCACTTTTGATTCATTGCATATCCCGGTACACCGCCGGAGGCATTCATATAGAGTCATACTTTGTTCTAGTATCGAGTTGTAGCATTGAGTTGTAAATAAATAGAAGTGTGATGATCATCATTCAATAGAGCATTGTCCCCCCCCCCCCAAAAGAAAGGCCATAAAAAAGAAAGGCCAAATAAAAAAAATAAAGGCCAAAAAAAATAAAGGCCAGATAAAAAAAGGGGGGACAATGCTACTATCCTTTTACCACACTTGTGCTTGAAAGTAGCACCATGATCTTCATGATAGAGAGTCTCCAATGTTGTCACTTTCATATACTAGTGGGAATCTTTCATTATAGAACTTGGCTTGTATATTCCAATGATGGGCTTCCTCAAAATGCCCTAGGTCTTCGTGAGCAAGCGAGTTGGATGCACATCCACTAGTTTCTTTTGTTGAGCTTTCATACACTTATAGCTCTAGTGCATCCGTTGCATGGCAATCCCTACTCACTCACATTGATATCTATTGATGGGCATCTCCATAGCTCGTTGATACGCCTAGTTGATATGAGACTATCTTCTCCTTTTTCTCTTCTCCACAACCACCATTCTATTCCACCTATAGTGCTATGTCCATGGCTCACGCTCATGTATTGCGTGAAGATTGAAAAAGTTTGAGAACATCAAAAGTATGAAACAATTGCTTGGCTTGTCATCGGGGTTGTGCATGATTTAAATATTTTGTGTGGTGAAGATAGAGCATAGCCAGACTATATGATTTTGTAGGGATAACTTTCTTTGGCCATGTTATTTTGAGAAGACATGATTGCTTAGTTAGTATGCTTGAAGTATTATTATTTCTATGTCAATATGAACTTTTGTGTTTAATCTTATGGATCTAAATATTCATACCACAATTAAGAAGAATTACATTGAAATTATGCCAACTAGCATTCCACATCAAAAATAATCTTTTTATCATTTACCTACTCGAGGACGAGCAGGAATTAAGCTTGGGGATGCTTGATACGTCTCCAACGTATCTATAATTTTTGATTGCTCCATGCTATATTATCTACTGTTTTAGGAAATATTGGGCTTTATTTTCCACTTTTATATTATTTTTGGGACTAACCTATTAACCGGAGGACCAGCCCAGATTTGCTGTTTTATGCTTATTTCAGTGTTTCGAGGAAAAGGAATATCAAACGGAGTCGAAACGGAACGAAATCAACTGAAGAAGTTATTTTTGGAACGAAAGCCACTAGATAGACTTGGACTCCACGTCAGGAGATAGGGGAGGTGCTCACGAGGGTGGGGGGCGCGCCCCCAACCTCATGGGGCCCCCATAGCTCCTCCGACGTACCCCCTGCACCCATATATACCCATGTATCTTAAACTTCCAGAACGCACAATAGATCGGGAGTTCCGCCGCCAGAAGCCTCCGTAGCCACCGAAAGCCAATTTAGACCCGTTCTGGCACCCTGCCAGAGGGGGCAATCCCTCTCCGGTGGCCATCTTCATCATCCCGGTGCTCTCCATGACGAGGAGGGAGTAGTTCTCCCTCGGGGCTGAGGGTATGTACTAGTAGCTATGTGTTGGATCTCTCTCTCTCTCGTGTTCTTGATTTGGCACAATCTTGATGTATCGTGAGCTTTGCTATTATAGTTGGATCTTATGTTTCTCCTCCCCCTCTTCTCTCTTGTAATGAATTGAGTTTTCCCCTTGAAGTAATCTTATCAGATTGAGTCTTTAAAGACTTGAGAACACTTGATGTATGTCTTGCCGTGGATATCTGTGGTGACAATGGGATATCACATGATTCACCTGATGTATGTTTTGGTGATCAACTTGCGGGTTCCGCCCATGAACCTATGCATAGGGGTTGGCACACGTTTTCGTCGTGATTCACCGGTAGAACTTTGGGGCACTCTTTGAGGTCCTTTGTGTTGGTTGAATAGATGAATCTGAGATTGTGTGATGCATATCATATAGTCATACCCACGGATACTTGAGGTGACATTGGAGTATCTAGGTGACATTAGGGTTTTGGTTGATTTGTGTCTTAAGGTGTTATTCTAGTACGAACTCTAGGGCTGTTTGTGACACCTATAGGAATAGCCCAACGGATTGATTGGAAAGAATAACTTTGAGGTGGTTTCGTACCCTACCATAATCTCTTCGTTCGTTCTCTGCTATTAGTGACTTTGGAGTGACTCTTTGTTGCATGTTGAGGGATAGTTATGTGATCCAATTATGTTATCATTGTTGAGGGAACTTACACTAGCGAAAGTATGAACCCTAGGCCTTATTTCCTATCATTGCAATACCATTTACGCTCACTTTTATCATTAGTTACCTTGCTGTTTTTATATTTTCAGATTACAAAAACTATTATCTACTATCCATATTGCACTTGTATCACCATCTCTTCGCCGAACTAGTGCACCTATACAATTTACCATTGTATTGGGTGTGTTGGGGACACAAGAGACTATTTGTTATTTGGTTGCAGGGTTTCTTGAGAGAGACCATCTTCATCCTACGCCTCCTACGGATTGATAAACCTTAGGTCATCCACTTGAGGGAAATTTGCTACTGTCCTACAAACCTCTGCACTTGGAGGCCCAACAACGTCTACAAGAAGAAGGTTGTGTAGTAGACATCAGACAGCTCCCCACGATCCTCGACAGAGGGTTCTCTAGACTCAAAGGAGATGGATAGCATGTCTCCGCCGCCCGCTCATTCTGCCTCACCCAAGGGTGATGACGAGGTGCCGTCCCAAAGGACCTTCCCAGACTAGGGGGAGATTCCAGAAATCATTAAGGTGGCGCATCAGGATGACTCCTCGGCTGCCGGACACATGGGGGAAAAAGCCCCCATGGGAACTGGCAATGGGGGCCAAGTTCCCTTCGGCCCTTAGCCGGATACCATTCCGGAGACCTGCACGGCTCCGGAGTCCAGCGAACTGCCTTCCCCAAAAGGAGGAGGTGTGCCTGTTCCACCGGTGACCTCTGTCCAACCAGAGGCACCGGATAATCTGCTGGAAGCACTGCGAGGCGCCTCCATTGTGGATGAGCACCGTGTCCTTATGGGTACGGTGATCGAAAAGGTTCAGTCTGCCAAAAGCGAATTGGCCGAGGCCTGCACTAGCCTTTTAACAGGCTTTGAGTTAACAATTGTAGAAAAAAATATCACAATGTGGACAGTAGCCCCTGATGCTCTGTTCGGTGTCCGGAAAGGAAAAGCCGAACAGGGGATCAAAATAATTTTCGCAGGAGTCTAACATAATATGTATATGTGAATAAGCAGGCGTCGCTGCTGGCTGCTGCTGCTCACACTGCGGAGGTGTCCAGACTGAAGCAGAGCCTGGAGCGGGCCGAGAAAGAGCTCGGCCTCGTGAAGAAGCACCTGGAGGACAGCAAAGGTATGCAGTAACCTGCATGTATATTTAGGAAGGATGAGTGGTTCGTGCTGACTAAAGTGCCATGAACTTTATTAGGGGCCACGACCGAGGTGGCGGCCCTCAAGAAGGCGTTAGATAAGGCCGAGGACAAAGTGGCCAAGGAACGTGCCACGCGCGAGAAGCACAAGGCCTGGGTCGGCGAGGTTCAGCAAGAGCTCCAGGACGCCGTCAAGAAGTGCGAGTCCTTGGAGAGTGATTCCAAGACGCAAGTGTCCGAACTTGCGAAGGCCCACCAGAGCACGCAAGAGGCTCGAGCCGAAGCCCAGAGCGCCCTTCAGGAAATCCAGGCGCCCCGGAAGATCGTGGCAGGTAAGGCTTTCATTATGCAACGAAAGTCTGTGAAGGAAGCGTTCATTTTACTTACCCGAATTTGGAGCTCTCCATGGGCATCTACGGATTTGCCACGCAGCATATCAGACGTTGCCAAGTTCTATCAAGCCGAGGAAGGGAGTTCTACAATGAAGCTTTTCTGGTCTCAATATCTTGTGCCCGAACATCCGGTGTCCTTCAGCGACCAGCTGAAACAGCTGGTCGAGCTGCACAAGGCGGCCGAGCTAGCCATGAAGGAGCTGATAGTCCGACTATAGCCTGCCGCGCCGATACCTAGCAGCTACTTCAGACTTGTGAAGCGGCTTGTTGATGCCTGCCCCCGGCTTGAGGTTATAAAGCGGCCAGTCTATATCGAAGGTGCACGGATGGCCTTTGCCCGCGTCAAAACGCACTGGGCGAAGATGGATGCCAAGAAGCTAATGACCGAGGGGCCACCTGAGGGCAAGGAGCACCGCCGACCTGAGTTGTATTTTGATGGTGTCCTGGAGGGATCCCGCATTGTTGTGGATCACTATGTGAAAGACACTATCTTTGAATGAATGTATGTGATCTCCCTTTGCCTTGTATGATAAAAACAAAGTGTTTATGCAATATAATGCTTGTTATGTTTTTAAATTTTTACTTCCTGTGCGGCCGTGTTGTATGAAATCTGAGGGTTAACAGTCTTCGGCTTCTGCCCCCACATAGGTAGTATGGGGGTGTTCGGGATGGAATCTAAACAATCTTGATCCAATTAGATGGTCCTTGAAGGAGTTGTTTAGCGCAACGAACCAGGCAACTAGACTATGCGGCTGTAATGCCCTCACTTAGCCATAGGAGTGCGACAATAAAAACATGGGCGCAACCCCTAGTATCCGAACTAGAGTGCTATAAGCGTCTGATTGGGAAGTACCAATCCTTCACGTAATGCGAAAGAAATCTCCAACGATTTGCAACCTCCGAACAGCTAACCGGCTCTCGCCGCATCATGGCAGTCAGTTTTCGGCTTTCTCTACTGAGGTGCTCCTTTGGATAAACCAAGGCACAATTGCAGTAGTTCTCCCTTTACTACCTTACTGATATAGCGGAACGTAAGGTAGCAAGCACAGGATCCAGGCAACCCAACTATCGACCAAAGACATGATTCGGAGCCAATGCATATAATGCTAAATTCGGGGTGCCGAACTATACTTATAAAAAGTGTTCAGACTTTTGTTGCCGTAATGTGGGGTGCTATGAAGCCCCTGGCAAGCATCGAGCGTACCAAAGTGTACAGGTGCTACCCGATAGGATTATCCACAAGGAAGCTGAAAAAAAAGAAAACAGAAAAGGTACGAAGGTAAAAAGCTGGAGTCCTAGAGCTCCAGCCACAAACTGTTCTCATTGTAATTTAATTAGTATGTCAAAGTGCATTGATACAGGTAGTGCGATAAGCAACAAGCTATTTGACATGCCGAAACCAAGGGAGAGCTGCATGTGGGTCCTGAAAAACAGGTAAAGTTATCGTTAATGGAATCACCTAAAAAGTCCCCCATATGTCTACGTTTCTCGCCGTCTTGGTGTGTTTATCCTTCAAGAGAACCGATGACCAGGCCATCAGATGGTGCCTGTGGGATTGAGACCTAAAAAGGAAACAAGTAAAAGTGAAAGTATGTGTGTATCCGATGTCGGTTGAGCCGTACTACGGACCACAAGCTAGCTATGCCTCCGTCGATGCCCATGGGATTTTGAGTGCGTAGTTATGTACGCGCGGCACGAATGCCACCACTTGATCGGAACTGCGCCGGAGGCCGGATTGCTAATCGAGCTCCTGACGAGCCGAGCTCTCCTACTGCAGAGTAGTCTGGACCCTCTTAATGGTGTCCATGGGCTCGGCAACCGAATTAAGGTTCTGCTTAAGAAGGCCGCTCTGTAGTTCTGTTGCTAAGGCATCTGTGTGCTCTTCTGTACGGAGGGAGCGTTCCGTATTTCCGTTGACTGTTATGACACCGCGTGGACTGGGCATCTTGAGCTTGAGATAAGCATAGTGTGGTACCGCATTGAATCGAGCGAACGCGGTTCATCCGAGCAGTGCGTGATAGCCGCTGCGAAAGGGGACGATATCGAAGATTAACTCCTCGCTTCGGAAGTTTTCCGGAGATCTGAAGACAACCTCTAGTGTGATTGAGCCCGTACAGCGGGCCTCTACACCTGGTATGACTCCTTTGAAGGTGGTCCTGGTGGGCTTGATCCGAGATGGGTTAATGCCCATTTTTCGCGTTGTATCCTGATAGAGCAGATTGAGGCTGCTACCTCCGTCCATAAGGATGCAAGTCAGGTGGAACTCATCCATTATTGGGTCTAGGACTAGTGCGGCTGAGCCACCGTGACGGATACTGGTCGGATGATCCCGGCGATCAAAAGTGACTGGGCATGACGACCATGGATTGAATTTTGGGGCGACTGGCTCTATCGCGTAGACGTCCCTGAGCGCACGCTTGCGCTCCCTCTTGGGGATGTGGGTAGCGTATATCATGTTCACCGTTTTGACCTGAGGAGGAAACTTCTTCTGTCCCCCTGTGTTCGGTTGCTGGGGCTCTTCATCATCGTCCTCACTTTGCGATCCCTTTTCCCTGTTTTCGGCGTGTAATTTGCCGGCCTGTTTAAAAACCCAGCAATCTCTATTTGTATGATTGGGTGGTTTGTTTGGGGTGCCATGAATCTGGCATGGACGATCAAGTATGCGGTCCAAGCTAGATGGGCCTGAATTGTTCTTTCGGAATGGCTTCTTCCACTGACCGGACTTAGAGCCCCTGAATCCGGCATTGACTGCCGCATCCTCGGTTTTATCACTATTGTTTCGACGCTTGTATATGTTGCATCGAGACTTGTCTTTGCTAGTTTTAGCTTCAGGGGTGCCGGCGTCGCTTGCATTGCTTTTGCTACGGGCCAACCAACTGTCCTCGCCCGCACGAAAGTGGGTCATGAGTGCCGTGAGGGCTGCAATGGATTTTGGCTTTTCTTGGCCAAGGTGGCGAGCGAGCCATTCATCGCGGATGCTGTGTTTGAAGGCTGCTAGGGCTTCGGCATCCGGACAATCGACGATTTGGTTCTTTTTAGTTAAGAACCTAGTCTAGAATTTCCTGGCGGACTCTCCGGGCTATTGAACTATATGGCTTAAGTCATCAGCGTCCGGAGGTCGAACATATGTACCTTGGAAGTTATCGAGGAAGGCCTCTTCCAAGTCCTCCTAGCTGCCAATAGAATTTGCAGGCAGACTGTTGAGCCAGTGCCGAGCTGACCCCTTGAGTCTTAAAGGGAGGTATTTGATGGCGTGGAGGTCATCGCCGCGGGCCATATGAATGTGGAGAATGAAGTCTTCGATCCACACCGCGAGGTCTGTGGTTCCATCGAATGATTCTATATTCACGGGTTTGAACCCTTTTGGGAATTCATGATCCAGGACCTCATCGGTGAAGCAATGAGGGTGTGCGGCGCCTCTATATCAGGCCATATTGCGACGTAGCTCTGATGGAGTCCGGCTGTGGTTTTCATCCCGCGCATGACTAAGTTCGTCACGTCCGAATAGGTGGCCATCGTCGTGTGTCGAGGCGCGTCCTCGCGATCCGTAGATTGATCTAGTATGTCCTGCTTTATTGTTCAGGTTTTGCCGGAGGTCATATGTATGACCGTGGGCTAATTTACCTCTACCTGCATGCTGAGGCGGGGCTGGCTGGTGTTTGGCGTGAGTTGCCGTTTTGTCTCGACCACGTGGTGGTCGGTCAGCCGCATTGTACGATGGAGGTATGCAGTTCGACGCCTCCTCGTCAAACTGAGGTAGCAATTTGCGCTTTGGGAACTTGAGGCCGTACTCTTAGGCTGCTAGGACATCCGTCCATTTATCATTGAGCAGAACTTGGTCAGCTTGAAGTTGTTGCTGCTTCTTTTTCAGGCTCCTTGCCGTGGCGATTAGCTGGCGCTTGAAGCGCTCCTGCTCCAGAGGTTCCTCAGGCACGATGAAATCATCGGTGCCGAGGCTCACCTCATCCTTGGAGAGCGAAAGATAACCTCTGTCCTCTGAGTCTTCGTGCGTGGCCTGCTTGCCAGGGCTAGCCTGCCCATCTTCCCGTTCATCTTGTTCATTAGCTGTTTCAACGGGGTCTTTGTTGTCTTCGGCACCATCTGGAGTATTATCTTCTCCTGTGCCAGTGTTGCTGTCTTTACTGCGGCGTGACTTAGAGCGGCGCCGCTTACGCCGACGCTTGGATTGTATTTCGGAAGGTTTATCCTCGGTTGGATCTTCCTTGTCATTGCCGCTGTTCTCGTTTGGTGCATCCACCATGTATACATCATACGAGGAAGTGGACGTCCAGTGTCCGGTGAACGGTGGGTTCTGGGCCTCTTCTTCTCCGGCATCGTCGTCCATACCGTCGATGTCCTCGGAGTCGTAATCAAGTGTGTCGGTCAAATCCTCGACCGTGGCGATGAAGTGGGTGGCGGGTGGGAAGCAAAATTCTCCACCGTCAGCCCCTAGTTCGAACCGAATATAGTTCGGCTGTGAGTCCTCTGCCAAGGACAGGTTCTTTAACGAGTTTAGCACATCGCCCAAAGGCGAGTGCTGGAAGATGTCTATGGCTCTGAACTTGAAGATCGATAATTGATCAAGTTCGGCGTCCGCGGGCTCACGTGGTTCGGAACTTACGGCCGGAGACGAGTCTGGAGTTCGAGTGACAAAGACGTCGTGAGAAGTTAAGTCTATGGGCGGCTCCAACGCCGTGGAATCTGTGGCCTCCGTGGTGGGTTTGATCCTGCCGTCCTCGGATGGCGCAGTCTACTCCGGCTCTAAGGCCAGAACGATTATAGGAACGATCTCCTGGATGCGGTCTAATGACAGATTTAGGTCATGATCATTGGGGTGACCGGGGGTGGCAGCCGTGGTCTCGAATCCGGTGAAGATCAAGTCTCCACGGATGTCCGCAACATAGTTCAAGCTCCCAAATCTGACCTGATGGCCATGGGCGTAGCTTTCGATCTGCTCCAGATGGCCAAGCGAATTGGCCCGCAATGCGAAGCCACCGAACACAACGATTTGTCCAGGGAGGAAAGTTTCTCCTTGGACAGCGTCATGATTGACGATTGAAGGGGCCATCAAACCTTTTAGCGACAACACAGTGGAACTCTCAATGAAAGCACCAATGTCGGTGTCAAAACCGGCGGATCTCGGGTAGGGGGTCCCGAACTGTGCATCTAAGGTCGATGGTAACAGGAGACAAGGGACACGATGTTTACCCAGGTTCGGGCCCTCTCTATGGAGGTAATACCCTACGTCTTGCTTGATTGATATTGATGAATAGGAGTATTACAAGAGTTGATCTACCTCGAGATCGTAATGGCTAAACCCTAGAGGTCTAGCTTGTATGGCTATGATAATGAATCTCTCTCTGGACTAAGTCCTCCGGTTTATATAGACACCGGAAGAATCTAGGGTTACACAAGGTCGGTTACAAGGGAATCTACATATCCGGTCGCCAAGCTTGCCTTCCACGCCAAGGAGAGTCCCATCCGGACATGGGTACAGTCTTCGGTCTTCGCATCTTCACAGCCCATCAGTCCGGCCCATGGCTAACAGGCCGGACGCCCGAGGACCCCTTAGTCCAGGAAACCCTCAGGGGGCGCCCCCCTTTCCCCTAGTCCAATTCGGACCCATGGGGGGGGGCGCCTCCTTCCCTTTGGCCTGCCTCCTCTATTCCCGTATGGCCCAATAAGGCCCAATACTTCTCCCGGTGAATTCCCATAACTCTCCGGTACTCCGAAAAATACCCGAATCACTCGGAACCTTTCTGATGTCCGAATATAGCCTTACAATATATCAATATTTACGTTTCGACCATTTTGAGACTCCTCATCATGTCCCCGGTCTCATCCGGGACTTCGAATAAACTTTGGTCATCAAATCACATAACTCATAATACAAATCGTCACAAAACGTTAAGCATGCGGACCCTACGAGTTCGAGAACTATGTATACATGACCGAGACTCATCTCCGGTCAGTAACCAATAGCGGAACCTGGATGCTCATATTGGTTCCTACATATTTTACGAGGATCTTTATCGGTTAAATCGCATAACAACATACATTGTTCCCTTTCTCATCGGTATGTTACTTGCCCGAGATTCGATCGTCGGTATCTCAATACCTAGTTCAATCTCATTACCGGAAAGTCTCTTTACTCGTTCTGTAATGCATCATCCCGCAGCTAACTCATTAGTCACATTGCTTGCAAGGCTTATAGTGACGTGCATTACCGAGAGGGCCCAGAGATACCTCTCCGACAATCGGAGTGACAAATCCTAATCTCGACTATGCCAACTCAACAAGTACCATCGGAGACACCTGTAGAGCACCTTTATAATCACCCAGTTACGTTGTGATGTTTGGTAGCACACAATGTGTTCCTCCGGTACTCGGGAGTTGCATAATCTCATAGTCATAGGAACATGTATAAGTCATGAAGAAAGCAATAGCAATATACTAAACGATCAAATGCTAAGCTAACGGAATGGGTCAAGCCAATCACATCATTCTCTAATGATGTGATCCTGTTAATCAAATGACAACTCATGTCTATGGCTAGGAAACTTAACCATCTTTGATTCAACGAGCTAGCCAGGTAGAGGCATACTAGTGACACTTTGTTTGTCTATGTATTCACACATGTACTAAGTTTCCGGTTAATACAATTCTAGCATGAATAATAAAAGTTTACCATGATATAAGGAAATATAAATAACAACTTTATTATTGCCTCTAGGGCATATTTCCTTCAGTCTCCCACTTGCACTAGAGTCAATAATCTAGTTCACATCGTCATGTGATTTAATACCAATAGTTCACATCTTTATGTGTTTAGTTCACATCTCCATGTGACTAATACCCAAAGGGTTTACTAGAGTCAATAATCTAGTTCACATCGCTATGTGATTAACACCCCAAGTGTGATCATGTTTTGCTTGTGAGAGAAATTTAGTCAACGGGTCTGCCACATGCAAAGCCGTATGTATTTTGCAATTTTTCTATGTCTACAATGCTCTGCACGGAGCTACTCTAGCTAATTGCTCCCACTTTCAATATGTATCCAGATCGAGACTTAGAGTCATCTAGATCAATGTAAAAAGCTTGCATCAACGTAACTCTTTACGATGAACTCTTTTATCACCCCCATAACCAAGAAATATTTCCTTAGTCCTCTAAGGATAATTTTGACCGCTGTCCAGTGATCTACTCCTAGATCACTATTGTACTCCCTTGCCAGAATCATGCTAAGGTATACAATAGGACTGGTACATAGTATAGCATACTTAATAGAACCTATGACTGAGGCATAGGGAATGACTTTTTGTTCTCTTTCTATTTTCTGCTGTGGTCCGGTTTTGAGTCTTTACTCAACTTCACACCTTGCAACACAGACAAGAACTCCTTTGACTGTTCCATTTTGAACTACTTCAAAATCTTGTCAAGGTATGTACTCATTGAAATTTTTTATCAAGCGTCTTGATCTATCTCTATAGATCTTGATGCTCAATGTGTAAGCAGCTTCACTGAGGTCTTTCTTTGAAAAATTCTTATTCAAGTATCCTTTTATGCAATCCAGAAATTCAGCATCATTTCCGATCAACAATATGTCATCCACATATAATATCAGAAATGCTACAGAGCTCCCACTCACTTTCTTGTAAATACAGGCTTCTCCAAAAGTCGGTATAAAACTATATGCTTTGATTAACTCATCAAAGCGTATATTCCAACTCCGAGATGCTTGCACCAGTCCATAGATGGATCGCTGGAGCTTGCACACTTTGTTAGCACCTTTAGGATTGACAAAACTTTCTTGTTGTATCATATACAACTCTTATTTAAGAAATCCATTAAGGAATGCAGTTTTGACATCCGTTTGCAACAATTTGAGCTTTGTAGATAGTAACACTACTATGAGCGCCCGTCTTCCTCTTGAAGATCCATTTATTCTCAATGGCTCACCAATCATTGGCAAGTCAATAAAAGTCCATACTTTGTTCTTTATACATGGACCCCATCTCAGATTTCATGGCCTTAAGCCATTTCACGGAATCTGGGCTCATCATCGCTTCCTCGTAGTTCGTAGGTTCATCATGGTCTAGTAACATGACTCCAAGAAAGGATTACCGTACCACTCTGGTGCGGACCATACTCTAGTTGTCCTACAAGGTTCGGTAGTAACTTGATCTGAAGTTTCATGATCATCATCATTAGCTTCCTCACTAATTAGCGCAGAATATCACTAGAACTGATTTCTGTGATGAACTACTTTCTAATTCGGGAGAATGTACAATTACCTCATCAAGTTCTACATTCCTCCCACTCACTTCTTTCGAGAGAAACTTCTTCTCTAGAAAGGATCCACTCTTAGCAACAAAGATCTTACCTTTCGGATCTGTGATAGAAGGTGTACCCAACAGTTTCTTTTGGGTATCCTACGAAGACGCACTTTTCCGATTTGGGTTTGAGCTTATCAGGCTAAAAGCATCACAACCCCAAACTTTAAGAAACGACAGCTTAGGTTTCTAGCCAAACCATAGTTCATACGGTGTCGTCTCAACGGATTAGACGGTGCCCTATTTAACGTGAATGTAGCTGTGTCTAATGCATAACCCCAAAGCAATAGTGGTAAATCGGTAAGAGACATCATAGATTGCACTATATCCAATAAAGTACAGTTATGACGTTCGGACACACCATTATCCTCTGGTGTTCCAGGTGGCATGAATTTGTGAAACTATTCCACATTGTTTTAGTTGAAGACCAAACTCGTAACCCAAATATTCGTCTCCACGATCAGATCATAGAAACTTTGTTTTCTGTTTACGATGATTTTCCACTTCACTCTGAAATTCTTTGAACTTTTCAAATGTTTCAGACTTATGTTTCATCAAGTAGATATACCCATATCTGCTCAAATCATCTGTGAAGGTTAGAAAATAATGATACCGCTGCGAGCCTCAACACTCATCAGACCGCATACATCAGTATGTATTATTTCCAATAAGTCAGTTGCTCGCTCCATTGTTCTGGAGAAGGAGTCTTAGTCATCTTGACCATGAGTCATGGTTCGCAAGCATCAAGTGATTCATAATCAAGTGATTCCAAAAGCCCATCAGCATGGAGTTTCTTCATGCGCTTTACACCAATATGACCTAACGGCAGTGCTACAAGTAAGTTGCACTATCATTATTAACTTTGCATCTTTTGGCTTCAATATTATGAATATGTGTATCACTACGGTCGAGATTCAATAAACCATTTATATTGAGTGTATGACCATCAAAGGTTTTATTCATGTAAATAGAATAACAATTATTCTTTGACTTAAATGAATAACCATATTGCAATAAACATGATCCAATCATATTCATGCTCAACGCAAACACCAAATAACATTTATTTTAGGTTCAACACTAACCCCGAAGGTAAAAGGAGTGCGCGATGGTGATCTTATCAACCTTGGAATCATTTCCAACACACATCGTCACCTTGCCCTTAACTAGTCTTTGTTCATTTTGCAACTCCCGTTTCGAGTTACTAATCTTAGTAACTGAACCGGTATCAAATACCATGGGGTTAATATGAACACTAGTAAAGTACACATCAATAACATGTATATCAAATATACTTTTGTTCACTTTGCCATCCTTCTTATCCGCCAAGTATTTGGGGTAGTTCCGCTTCCAGTGACCGTTCCCTTTGCAGTAGAAGCACTCAGTTTCAGGCTTAGGTCTAGCTTTGGGCTTCTTCATGGGAGTGGCAACTTGCTTGCCATTCTTCTTGAAGTTCCCTTTCTTTCCCTTGCCTTTTTTATTGAAACTAGTGGTTTTGTCAACCATCAACACTTGATGTTTTTCTTGATTTCTACCTTTGCTGATTTCAGCATCGCGAAGAGCTTGGGAATTACTTTTGTCATCCCTTGCATATTATAGTTTATCATGAAGTTCTAGTTACTTGGTGATAGTGACTAGAGAACTCTGTCAATCACTATTTTATCTGGAAGATTAACTCTCACTTGATTCAAGCAATTGTAGTACTCAGACAATCTGAGCACATGCTCGTTGGTTGAGCTATTCTCCTCCATCTTGTAGGCAAAGTATTGTCAGAGGTCTCATACCTCTCGACACGGGTGTGAGTCTGAAATACTAGTTTCAACTCTTGGAACATCTTATATGTTCTGTGGCGTTCAAAATGTTTTTGAAGTCCTGGTTCTAAGCCGTAAAGCATGGTGCACTAAACTATCAAGTAGTCATCATACCGAGCTTGTCAAACGTTCATAACGTCTGCATCTGCTCCTGCAACAGTTCTGTCACCTAGTGGTGCATCAAGGACATAATACTTCTGTGCAGCATTGAGGATAATCCTCAGATCACGGAGCTAGTCCGCATCATTACTACTAACATCTTTCAACTTATTTTTCTCTAGGAACATATTAAAAATAAACGAGGAGCTACATCGCGAGCTTATTGATCTATAACAAAGTTATGCAAATACTATCAGGACTAAGTTCATGATAAATTAAAGTTCAATTAATCATATTACTTAAGAACTCCCACTTAAATTTCAATTAAGCATATGCATATATGGCCTCAGAACACTGGAGACCGAAAGGTTGAACATGAATCATATAGTAGATATGATCAACATAGAGATGTTTACCATTGAAGACTAATCCATCTCACGTGATGATCACACATGGTTTAGTTGATATGGATCACGTGATCATTTAGATGACTAGAGGGATGTCTATCTAAGTGAGAGTTCTTAAGTAATATGATTAATTGAACTTTAATTTATCATGAACTTAGTCCTGATAATATTTGCAAATTATGTTGTAGATCAATAGCTCGCGTTATAGCTCCCCGTTTATTTTTGATATGTTCCTAGAGAAAAACAAGTTGAAAGATGGTAGTAGCAATGATGTGGACTGGATCCGTGATCTGAGGATTATCCTCACACTACTGCAGGAGGCTACTAACGCGACACTACGATCAGAGACCCTTTGCCGAAACTGTGTGCAATGCAATAATCACAAACGGTGGTGTAAAAAACCGTCAAAAAGGTGCAAAACGTTTGCGATGATGGCTGCATCAAACACGATTAAGATTTTAGTTGCGTGTGCGATGCAGGGCATACGGTCAATCCATTCAATCTATCTGCGATGAGGCAGAACAACAGAAACAGGCAACCATAACAATGTGTGTGCGATGCAGGACACACGGTTAATTCATTCAAACTGTTTGTGATGAGGTAGAACAATAGAAACAGGCAGCCATATCAATGTGTGTGCGATATACGGCATACGGTTAATTCGAACGAACTGTTTTCGATTAGGGAACACAACATAAACGGTTCAACCTAACAAGATGTGTGTGATATGCGACATACATTTCACATGGATGAACTATTTGCGATGAGCCAAAAGAACACAAACGAGTCGTGTAAACAAGATGTGTGTCATACATGGCAAACAGCCAACTCGGGTGAACTGTTTGCGATGAGAAATTACAGCACAGACAGTCAATACAGTTACTTCGTGTGTGATTCTATGTGTACATAAAAGTTTGAAAAATGCAAACTAGTTGCTTGCGGTGGCTAGGAGTATCGCACACGATGAGTCTGCGAGTACTCGTGTGCGATGATTAGTATGTTACACATACGTTTCCTTATGTGAACATGTGTGTGAATTTGCAATATGTACAGTTAATATACAAATGCCTTCTGGACATCAGGCACATGCTTAAACTCAATGAACTGTGTACGATATTAATACTTTCCATGAAAATTTATGAACTTGGGTAACAACATTTGAGTAACATATATATAGTGGTTACACTATTCGACAAAATGAGGATCTTCGTAACACGGTTTTGACAACCATATGGTTCACATCTACATACTTAACATAGTAGCAACTATCACATTTTAAGAGGCTAAGGGCCAACAACCATATGGTCCATATCTACACTTAACATATATAGTAACAACTAGCACATTTTAAGAGGCTGAGGGCCAACAACCACAACTATCCACTAGAAGCAACTTGATCACGGCGACTCGACATCTCATCAATGAAAAGGAAGAGCCCTCCTGTGCCTTGGTAGAGCAGGAGTAGAACAGTATCTCCAATTTTCCAATATGGATGCATTGCCACGAGAAGCGAGAACTTGTTAATTTGAATGGTTCCATTTTTGCGGGAAATGCAGTACCTTGCAATCACTTTGGCATTATTAGCAGGCACAAGTGTAATTCGACCACGCCGGGAAATCGATCCAGGAACGCCTATGGGGGCAATTTCTGTTGACATGTAGAATAAAAAACAATTGTAACATATCTTTGAAGATATATATAGTTTATGAGCATCAACATTAAAATAAGACTTTTTACCAGCGCTTTGTGCACACAATTGGTCTTGTTCAGTGTGTGCACCATAGGTCTAATTAATCCCATCCAAAATCCAGCGTTCATACGTTGTGCTATCTCTGTCAGATTATCAACAAAGTTTATGACATGCTTCAAGTCCTTCCAGTGAAATTTGGTACGCTTAGTAACATACAGATCATTCACTATGCATCCAACATATCTTGCTTAAAAGGTGGAAAGGTATTATTTATTCAGAACATGGCAGAAGAATATATAGTGCGCATAAATTGGTAAACATAATTTGTTACTGCCTAGGAACGGAGTCAGAATATGATATCACAATTGGTTGCTTAAATAGTGATCAATTGGTTGCTTAAATAGTAATATGACAGCATGGAGAAAGTTGAAAGGACACTAACCTCGATAAGACTTTGATCGACTGATGACGTTGGGGAAGTAAACATTCATGTTAATTAAACCAGGCTGTGGTGCACGTACTAGAATTTTATTGTCAGCTTTCAGTTCATAACACTTAGACATTTTTCTTCAAAGGTACGCATTAAAATAGGAGTGACCATATTTATCAAGTTTTACGCTAACCGTCATTGTAAATCCATATTGCGTTGTCAATATGACATCCTGGGAGTCATCAGCAAAGTAAAGCCCAAGATTTCCTTCTACTCCTATTCTTGCAAAGCAAGGGATGTACTGCTTGAAATGAAAATTAAGATCGTAGATCGTAAATTAGATATATTGAAATAACCGAGCAAGATGCAAATATGGGAGTAACTGATAGAACATATCCATATATAGATGCAAGAAAAGTACAAAAATATAGAATTAAAAATAGATAATGTAACAAAGATTTGATGCAAATATATAGACAATGTAGCAATAGACAGTATATGTTCACAAATTTAGGCCATGCCGACCGTGGTTAGGTTGAGATTGAACATACCGAGCGCTCCCTGAAGTCATCCGGAATGGTGAGATAGAACTTCGTTTTCGACTAGCCACGACCACAGTTGCCTGATTTGTGCTTGCACTGTGCACACATGAATGAACACCCATGAATCATCTAGAACAAAAATGATTCCACGGTGATTTCTGCTGGTTGATTAACAGCGACGGACGGACTGCGATAAGAGATGAGTGAATATTTCGCTAATTAAGTTGATTACCTTCTCCATGAGAAAAATTCCTGGCCCAATCCCGCAGAAATCTGGTGCCGTTTGGAGCGCGACCTACGCCCGCCGCCAACAGCCGTCGAGCTTAGGATGCAGAGTTGCGGAGGAGTCCGCGACGAGTGAGTGGGGACAAAGTGCGCGAGGGTTTTCTTTTCCATTTGCATGTGTGAGTGAACACACACGGTTCACAGAGGCGACGGAGATTAATCGTGTGCGATAGTAAATCACCGAGATTGAATGGGAATCCAAATTTCCTTTGTCCTTCATCCATGATTTTTTTTCTACAATGAACATAAACCCTGCTAATCACCGTGTTCAAATTTGACACTTTTCCGGGTTCATTTACAATATTTAGGGGATTATGTGCATTTTGTAGGCATTAATGCACGTAATTCAAATTCAAACAATTGGTGCATGAAAGGGTGCACAATAATGGTCTGAAAAAACCATACTCGTGGTATTTAGTAATTTCTCAAGCCTTTTACAAGGAATGGACAGAGATTTCAATGGAATGTGTGGCAATAGTCAACCACAAACGTGTCATTTACTGGGTTATCAACTATAGAACAATGAAATATGTGCTTGAAAAACATGATGGCTGGCATGGTGCCATGATATGGCCTCACTGTGCCCTGGTTAAAAGCTGAGAAGGTTTGATTTATGTCGTCATGCACGCCCTTCATAAATCAAACCATCACCGAGGAAGTTCAATGCTTTCGAGAGGGAAATCACCAAGATTGAGGGGGAATCCAAATTTCTGTCCTAGTTTGTCATTCAATTTTTTCCAACGATCAACATACCGCCTCAAATGAAATGTGTTCAAATTTGACATTTGTCTGAACTCATTTACCATATTTAGGGGATTGTGTGCATTTTCTAGGCATTAATTATGCACATAATTCAAATTCGAACAATCGGTGCATGAAAAGGTGCACAAGAACGGTCTGGAAAACCATGCTCGTGCTATACAAAAAATGAAACACATGGTTGGAAAACATGACGCATGGTGTGGTGCCATGGTATGGCCTCACCATGCCCTGGTAAAAATTGGAGAATGTTTTCCTTATGTCGTGATGCGCGCCTGAGGGAGTCCTGGATTAGGGGGTCTCTGGACAGCCGGACTATATCCTTTGGCCGGACTGTTAGACTATGAAGATACAAGATTGAAGACTTCGTCTCGTGTCCGGATGGGACTCTACTTGGCGTGGAAGGCAAGCTAGGCAATACGGATATGTATATCTCCTCCTTTGTAACCGACCTTGTGTAACCCTAGCCCTCTCCGGTGTCTATATAAACCAGAGGGTTTTAGTCCGTAGGACAACATACAATCATACCATAGGCTAGCTTCTAGGGTTTAGCCTCTCTGATCTCGCGGTAGATCAACTCTTGTAATACTCATATCATCAAGAATAAATCAAGTAGGACGTAGGGTTTTACCTCCATCAAGAGGGCCCGAACCTGGGTAAAACATCGTGTTCCCTGCCTCCTGTTACCATCTGCCTTAGACGCACAGTTCGGGACCCCCTACCCGAGATCTGCCGGTTTTGACACCGACAGTGGTGCTTTCATTGAGAGTTCCTCTGTGTCGTCGCCGTTAGGCTTGATGGCTCCTTCTATCATCGATAGCGATGCAGTCCAGGGTGAGACCTTTCTCCCCGGACAGATCTTTGTGTTCGGCGGCTTCGCACTGCGGGCCAACTCACTTGGCCATCTGGAGCAGATTAAAAGCTACGCCCCTGGCCATCAGGTCAGGTTTGGAAGCTTAAATTACACGGCCGACATCCGCGGAGACTTGATCTTTGACGGATTCGAGCCCCTGCCTTGTGCGCCACGCGGTCACGATGAGTACGATTTAGCTCTACCTTCGGACCGTATTCAGGAGATCGCACCGGCAGCCGCTCCAAGCCTCAATTCGGAGCCAGTCGCGCCATCCATGGATGGGTGGATAGACCCCGTCACGGAGGCCGTATCCTCAGCGGCGATCGAGCCGAATATTGACCTTACCCTTCACGAGAGCGGTGTTGCCATACTGCCGGATCCTTCCCCGGCCACGGACTCCGAACCGCCTGCGCCCGTGCCTATCAAATCCGACTGGGCGCCAGTCATGGAGTTCACCTCCGTGGATATCTTTCAGCACTTGCCCTTCGGGGACATACTGAATTCATTAAAGTCTCTCTCCTTGTCAGGAGAGTCCTGGCCGAACTATGTCCGGCAGGATTGGGATGCGGATGACGAAGAAATTCACCACCCACCCACCACCCACTTAGTAGCCACTATCGATGACTTAACCGACATGCTCGACTTCAACTCCGAAGACATCGACGGTATGGACAACGATGCAGGAGACGAACAGGAACCACTTCCCACAGGGCATTGGATGCCCACTTCATCACATGACGTATACATGGTGGACACACCAAAAGAAAACGACGACGAGGAATGGAAGGACGCATCGAAAGGTTGTCCCCTCGAGAAGCAGTCAAAGCGGTGGCGTAAGCACCGCTCCAAATCCCGCCTCGACAGAAACATCAATCATATAGACCCAACATTAGAGCAGGGTGAACCATCGCCGGACCACGACAACACGAAGAATCAAACCAAACAACCCGACTCTGTCAAAGATAATAGTCCGGACGACATCACACCGGACAGACACCCGGAGCAACAGAATACCCATCAAAGGCTTGTTGCCACCGCGAGGAGTCTAAAAAAGCAGAAGCAAAGGCTCAAGGCTGTGCAAGACACACTCAGAATCAGATGGAGTAAAGTACTCAACACAGCAGTGAAGTACGGCGGTAATCGCCCCACCAAGAGCTACCCGAAGCGGAAGTTGCTACCTGAATTCGATGAGGAGGCCTTAGATCCCCCGCAACCAAAAACTAAAACGGCCATCTGGCCGGATAGACGACCTCACGGCCAACATAGAGCGGCAAATAATGCCGCACATAAGCCAATACGCGATCCACGCGTGGGCTCGCATCAAAAGGACGGCGCAACCAGATCCATCTATGGACCACGCAAGCGCGCTCCAGCATATGATGCAACACAACAAACATCCGAACAACGCGGTACACCCAGATACAGGGGTGCCGCACACCCCCTATGTTTCACCGACGAGGTGCTGGACCATGAATTTCCAGAGGGATTCAAACCCGTAAACATAGAGGCATACGACGGAACAACAAACCCTGGGGTCTGGATTGAGGACTATATCCTCCATATCCATATGGCTCGAGGAGATGATCTCCACACCATTAAGTATTTACCCCTCAAACTCAAAGGGCCAGCTCGGCACTGGCTTAAAAGCCTCCCCGAAAGCTCCATTGGAAGCTGGGAAGAGCTCGAAGACGCTTTTCGAGCAAATTTTCAAGGGACTTATGTCCGACCTCCGGATGCGGACGATTTAATTCATATAACTCAACAGCCCGGAGAGTCAGCCCGAAAGCTTTGGAACAGGTTTCTTACTAAAAAGAACCAAATAGTCGACTGTCTGGACACCGAAGCCTTGGCAGCTTTTAAACACAGTGTCCGAGACGAATGGCTTGCCAGACACCTCGGCCAAGAAAAGACGAGAACAATGGCAGCATTAACAAGCCTCATGACCCGCTTTTGCGCGGGCGAGGACAACTGGCTAGCCCGATGCAGCACCAGCGACCCAAGTACATCCGAAGTTAGAGATGGAAACGGGAAATCACGATGCAGCAAAAATAATAAGTGCCGGAATAAAGAAGACAACCCGAAGAGCACGGCGGTAAACGCCGGATTCAGAAGCTCTCGGCCAGGTCAGCAAAAGCCGCCCTCTAAAGGCAGCAGAGACGAACTATCCAGCCTATACAAAATTCTGGACCAAATATGTCAGATCCATAGCACCCCTGGTAAACCCGCTAATCATACCCACAGAGAATGTTGGGTCTTCAAGCAGTCCAGCAAGATCAACGCTGTACACAAGGGGGAGGATACACCAAGCGAAGACGAGGATGAGCCTCTCAAGCAAGACACTAGGGAACAAAAGAAATTTCCACCAGAAGTCAAAACAGTAAACGTGTTACACGTGATCAAGGGGAGAAACAAAGCGGCACTCCCAGAGAAATATGCCCAAGGGCCTATCACCGTGGAGTCCTGCCACTGGTCATCTCAACCGATCACTTTCGACCATCGGGATTACTCAGCAAGTATCCGGCGTGCAGGATGGGCTGCCTTGGTATTAGACCCAATAATTGGCGGATACCTCTTCACACGAGTCCTGATGGACGGTGGCAGCAGTATAAACCTGATATATCAGGACACAGTCCGCAAAATGGGGATAGAGCAAATGAAAATTTGCCATAGCAATACTAACTTTAAAGGAGTAACGCCAGGCCCAGGGGCTCATTGCACGGGCTCCCTGCTACTAGAGGTTATATTTGGCTTCCCCGATAACTTCCATAGCAAAAATTTAACCTTCCACATTGCTCCGTTCCAAAGTGGCTATCAAGCACTACTTGGACGCGAAGCTTTCGCTCGCTTTAATGCAATACCGCATTACGCTTCCCTCACGCTTAAGATGCCCGGTCCACGTGGCATCATTACAGTAAATGGAAATATTGAGCGATCCCTGCGTGCCGAAGAGAGTGCGGCTGCCTTGGCAGCCGCACACTAAAACGGCCTCACCAACTAAAGCATTCGATAGGTCATCAAGACCACGGACACGGTTAGACGAGTCCGGTGCATCTATATGTAATTCATACAGGTTTGATGGCCACATCCCTATTACAAATACAAGGGGATCAACGCGCGCAGACAACTGGCAACTTTTACTCATCTTGAATTGAACATAGTTTCTTTAAACCTACCTTTTTGCACGACAACTTTTCACCTAAGTTCCTCTCTTTTATAGATGACCATCGTGCTACACCCGTCCAGGATACGGCACAACGGAGACACAGGCGCAGACGTGCAGCAGGGACCCGTTCTAAGGATTCTTTTTAGATTAAGACCCTGCGTCAACCTTTTTTACTATCTCTTGTTGATACACATCCCTCGGATTCTCAGTACCATTGAGAAGGATGCTGACGTCTTGGCATGTGGCCACGTTAGAACAATGCACGTACCTGGACACTAGGGGCTTCTTACAAAGGGCACTGTTTAGGCCCGGTTTACACCATAAAGACCGAATACCTTAGGAGTGTTCGGCGTCGCGAGTTTGGCCTTATATGCATCAGTTCTGAATCATGTCTTTGGTCAAATGTTGGGTTTGCCCGGCTCCTGTGTTTTGCTGCCTTACGTTCCGCTCTATCGGCTAAGGCGACACCAGGAGAACTACTGCGATTGTGCCCTGGTTCATCCGGACGAGCACCTCAGTAGAGAAAGCCGAAAACTGACTGTCATGATATAGCGTGAGACTGGTCAACCACTCGATGACCTATCGGAATGTTAGAATTCCTCCGCCTTAACGAAGGGCCGTTTCTCGGCCAGGCATGTACGCACCCCGAATTCGGATGAGTGCGGAGCCACGAGGGGCTATATAGTAGCCCCACTGTCAAACTCCTATGGCTAAGTGAAAGTGTTAAAGCATTATAGTCCGGTTGCCTAGTTCACTGCGCCATCACCTCCTTATTAGGACCAAGACGTTGGATTAAGTGTGAATACGCGTCTTCTGCGAAAACCCCCACATTATATGCGTGGGGGCTGAAGCCGACGACTGCAATCTTTCAGGTTATACACATGTATACATAAACGGCCGCACAGGAGGCATCATATTACTTTCGGGCAAAAGTATAAATACAGCCTTGATAAATTTAATAAAAACATTGTTTTTACAATGGGAATACATGTCACTCAAACATAATATTCTTCGAGCACTGGGCCTCTATCAAACGAGCACCCTCAAGAACTTCTTCAAAATAGTGCTCGGCAGCCACTCGGCCTATTGCCGAACCCTGCGCCACAACAGTGGTAGCATCCATCTCCGCCCAGTATGCTTTGACACGGGCAAGGGCCATCCGCGAGCCTTCTATGCACGCTGACCTCTTCATCACATTGATGCGCGGCACCGCACCAAGGAACTGCTGCACTAAGCCGAAATAGCTGTTCGGCTTCGGCTTTTCCGGCCACAGATGATCTACGACGGACCTCATGGCGAGTCCGGACAATCTATTGAGTTCGGCCCATTCGGCAAGATGATCAGTTAATGGAAGCGGACGCTCTGGAATGTTAAACTATGACCAGAATAGCTTGTCCACTTCATGATCTATTTGATCTCGGAAGTATTCGGTCGCATTGATAGCACTCGCCGTCAAATCCAGATATGCGTCTGCCGAACTCCACAGCCGATCCAGAGGGGCATACCGCGGATCTCTGAACTTCCTCTGCAGCAAAAAGGGCTTCCCAGCCACAATATCACCGGCTTCATGTAGTTCCTCCTTCTTCGCTCTCATGGCAGAGCGGGTGTCCTTGGTCGCCATTGTGGCCTTCTCAAGGTCCGTCCCCCTCGCCTGGTTTTCTTTTTCGAGGAACTAGCAACGGTCGGCAGTGTCTTTTAACTTTACAGCCATCTTGGCCATTTTCTCTTTGCTCTCACAATGCGCGGCCTTTTCGGCTCTCAACTCTTCGGCCGCCTTCAAAGCAGCCGCATTACTACTCCTTGCTTGTTCTTTGGCTCGGGCAAGTTCCGCCCGAAGGGTCTCCATGGTGGCAGCTCCATCTGCAGTCACAACATATTAAAGATACTGGCATCACGCTGCTCTTCCTATGTGACATTCACCAGAAAACATCACTTACCCTGTGCCTCGTCAATCCGCTTGTTAACAAGCTCGATGTCGGCATCTCCCGCATCCAGTTGCCGCTTTAGTTCGGCAAACTCATTAGTCCGGCTAGCCACCGGAGCTTCCACCACCTACACATAAAGCGGTATGGTTATCACCTGGGACTACGATCCTCTGTTTGCCGCCATCCTCGACGACAACCAGAGTCTCAGGGGATACTATCTACACAGGGCACACCTAAAAATGTGCGGTACTATCACAAATGTATATCATTTCACGTACCTCAAAACCCGTCAGTAGACTCATAAAGGCTTCATGCAACCCGCTTTCGGTGGACAAAATCCTTTCAATCACCGTACCCATCAATGAACGGTGTTCTTCTGAGATAGTTGCTCGCTCTAGCAGATCCCTCAGTGCGTCCGACCGCATACCAGACGGTGCCAGATTCTTTTGGTTGCTCTCTTCAAGAGCCGGATACTGGGGACTTCGGGAGACCATAGGATTATCTTTTGGCCTCACCTGATCCGGCGAGGCCCTCCGTGACAACACTTCAAGGTCGCCCGCTTCTTGAGAGGGGGAGTCCGGGGGAGGCGTTTCGCTCTCCATCATCTCCGGAAGAAGATCCCCCGAAGACGAGCTCTGCTAAGAAGGGCTAAGATCCGAACTGCAAGATAAATGCTTCGGTTATTTTCCTCAGAGGTAAGGTAGTATATCTTCACTATTAACGTACTTTTTGATTACTTACAGCTTGTTAGAGGGCTGATCTCCGCGCGGACTTTGTGCGGCAAGAGCACCCTCCAAGGCAGGACCCTCTGGTGGAGATTTCTTCTCCCGTTTGGAAACCTTGGTTTCCGGATCTTCAAAGGTAGTCCTCTTCCTTCCCCGAGGTGAGAGAATGTCAGATTCCTCCCCTTGGTTATCCTCCCTCACGGAGGCGCTTGTTCCCTCGGTTGGAATAGGTAGCGGTGGAGGCCTGCTTTCGCCCTCATTATTCCCCCCTTTATCTTCCTTTGAGGGCTCCGGGCAAGGTGCCAACTCGAGCATCTTTTCTAGTACCGGATTGTCCAAACCCTCAGGAAGGGGGGCCGAACACCGAATCATCTTCGCCTTTGTTAGCCAGTCTTGGTCAAAGAGCGATTTCTCAGAATGACATCATGATAAATGAAAGACGGTGTGTTCGGCTAGAGGATTACTTACTTGGTCGGTGGTGCGGTTGCTGCTCAGGCCCACATCCTTGGTTGTATCCGGACACTCTATTTGGGGTCCGAAGAATGATTTATACATCTCCTCGTGCGTCAGGCCGAGGAAATTCTGAATAGCGTGTGGTCCTTCTGGGTTGAACTCCCACATGCGGAGGGGCCGGCGTTTGCAAGGCTGGACTCGACGAACCAGCATGACTTGCACCACCGTAACCAGACTGAAATCTCCTTCAAAGAGATCTTGAATATGACTCTGCAATATAGGCACGTCCTTGGCTAGACCCCAGCTCAGCCCTCTGCTGATCCATGACATCAGTTGTGGTGGAGGGCCCGAGCGGAAAACAGGGGCAGCCACCCACTTGGCACTTCTGGGAGCTGTGATGTAAAACCACCCCTGTTGCCATAATCCGAACACCTCTGGAAAGGAACCCTTTGGCCATGGAGCTCCAGCGATCTTGCTTATTAATGTGCCTCCGCACGCTACATGCTGCCCCTCGACCATCTTTGGCTTCACGTCAAAAGTCTTGAGCCACAGGCCGAAGTGAGGGGTAATGCGGAGGAAGGCCTCACATACGACAATAAATGCCGAGATGTGGAGAAAGGAGTCCGGGGCTAGATCGTGGAAATCTAGCCCGTAATAAAACATCAAACCCCTAACGAAGGGATCTAGAGTGAGGCCTAGACCTCAGAGGAAGTGGGAGACGAACACAACGTTCTCGTTGGGTTCGGGAGTAGGGACGACCTGCCCTCGGGCAGGCAGCCGATGCGAAACCTCGGCGGTCAGGTATCTGGCCTCCCTCAACTTCTTGATATCCTCTTCCGTAATGGAGGAGGGCATCCACCAGCCTTGAAGGCTAGATCCGGACATGATTGAAGGTCCGAAGCACCTGACCTGGGCTTTGGGTGTTAGAACTCGAGGCGGGGGAAGGATTCGATTGAGCACGAGAGGTAAAAAAGTAAAAGCCTTGTCCCTTTATAAAGAGGGTGAATATCAAGCGTCCTCCTAGTGGCCGTTCGGGACTTGCCTAAAATCTAGGAGTCCTAGGCACGGTTGGATTACCCACGACCGTATTGATGAGAATCCCGTAATTAGGGGAACACGATCTCTACTTTGACAAGACGTGTCAAGAAACCGCCTCGCGTTATGGGCAGGGCTGGTTAAAGAAAAACGGTTCAAATAATCACCGGGCGATGGCTTAATGTCATGTTGCCAAAACAAGTCAGCAGATTAGATTTGTGGAAACATTATTCTCCCTACGGTGGTATGTGGAACTTATTTTGCAGGGTCGGACACTATCCTTGTATTCAAATTCTTCCGTGGTGTATTCGGAGGAGGAACCTGCCTTGCAATGCCGAAGACAATACTGCGCACCGGACTCATCGTCATTGAAGCCTGGTTCAGGGGCTACTGAGGGAGTCCTGGATTAGGGGGTCTCCAGACAGCCGGACTATATCCTTTGGCCGGACTGTTAGACTATGAAGATACAAGATTGAAGACTTCGTCTCGTGTCCGGATGGGACTCTACTTGGCGTGGAAGGCAAGCTAGGCAATACGGATATGCATATCTCCTCCTTTGTAACCGACCTTGTGTAACCCTAGCCCTCTCCGGTGTCTATATAAACCGGAGGGTTTTAGTCTGTAGGACAACATACAATCATACCATAGGCTAGCTTCTAGGGTTTAGCCTCTCCGATCTCGTGGTAGATCAACTCTTGTAATACTCATATCATCAAGAATAAATCAAGCAGGACGTAGGGTTTTACCTCCATCAAGAGGGCCCGAACCTGGGTAAAACATTGTGTTCCCTGCCTCGTGTTACCATCCGCCTTGGACGCACAGTTCGGGACCTCCTACCCGAGATCCGCCGGTTTTGACACCGACAGCGCCTTTCATAAAACTAACCATCATCCAAGGAAGTTTAATGGTTTCGAGGGGGAAATCACCAAGATTGAAGGGGGGGTCCAAATTTTCTTTGTCCTTTGTCCACGAGTTTTTTTTCTATGATGAGCATACAACCTGCAAATCACCGTGTTCAAATTTGGCACTTTTCTAGGTTCATTTGCCATATTTAGGGGATTATGTGTATTTCCTAGGCATTAATGCGCATAATTCAAGTTCAAACAATCGATGCATGAAAGGGTCCACAAGAACGGCCTAGGAAACCATGCTCGTGCCATTTAGTAAATTCTCATGCCTTTTACAAGGAATGGACAGATATTTCGAGGAAATGGGTGGCAATAGTCAACCACAAATGTGTGTTTGTTGGGTTTTCAACTATAGAAAAAATGAAATAAATGCTTAAAAAACATGACACCTCGCATGGTGCCATGGTATGACCTCACCATGCCCTGGTAAAAATTTCAGAAGGTTTGGCTTATGTCGTCATGGACCGTGACGCCTCGAGACCGATGCGTGAGGTGTCTTCCAGTTATTCGCTGTTGTTGCCTTGTCATTCGCTTGCGTGTTGCATCTTGCCATGTCATCATGTGCATTGCATCATCATGTTTTCAAAACTTGCATCCGTCCGGTTTCCCCCAGTTCTCTCCGTAGTCCGTTCTGAGCCCAGGCACACTCACACGCGCCCGCGGCACGTCCGAAATATTATTTTATAAGTGACCAGAAAATGTGCTTGGAATGGGTTGAAAGTTGGCGTGCGATCTTATTATAGTGTAGATAGACCGCCTGTCAAGTTTCGTCGCATTCAGAGCTCGTTTGATAGCCCAACCATTAAACATATAGCGGCAGTATAGCCGGTCTATCGTCGGACGTTTTCGGTCTCTGGAAACTGTTGCCGGGCTGCCTTCTCTTCTCTCCTCTCAGCCTGCGACCGTCCACACAGCCCACTGAACTAGCCGACCTAGACCAAACCTAAGTCCTCTCGCATCCGGTGCCATCCGATCGTCATCGGAGGGTCCGAAAACCCCCAAAACCCATCTAACCCTAACCCCTTCCTTATATAAACCCCCTCCCTTCCATTTTTGGCCTCCTCCAACCTCCCACCTTATTTTCCATGCCTCAATCATCAGCCTTTGCCACCCTCATCGCGTTCCGTGCCGACCACCTTCCTCAGCGCCACTTGGCGAGTTGCCAGTGGGCGCGCCACCTCCCGCTGATGCCTCCAGCCAATTAGAGTAGGCCACGTCGCCCCATTGACCTCCCCGCGCCGCCGCAGCCTGCCAGGCCCGAGTGCGACCCGCCCGAGGCCGATCTAGGCCCGAGCCAGCCCATCCGCCCTGCCGCCCATCCGCTCCCTAATCTTTGACGTAAGTATGAGTTGTCATTAGTCAAATGTCTTTCTCCAAGATCTTTCAAATTCTTTTCATCATTGGTTCAACCTTTCTAATTTTGTTTCCAGAGTGCCTCAACAATTCATGGGGGTGTTTCTCGTCATCATTCTCGGACTTTGAAGACCGGAGAAGAGTTCCTCTTAAATCCTTACCCGTTCTTCCAAAGTTTCATGGTTCTAGCTTTATGCCATCCTCTCATAATTGTTTTCGATTGTGGGATTTATTTTCATACCCATCTAGAGCAATTCAGGCGTCTTTTCAGTTTGATTCTCCGGAGCCCATCATCGCATAATTATTCATTCCAGCTTTCAGCTCTCGTTCTCCAAATCTTACCGGTGCATCATTCAAATATCCTCTAATCAGTTCATGATCTCTTTGTTCTCATGTAACTATATTCCCTCAAGTATCAACGTCGTTTTCTAATTCTTCCCAGTGAATTGTGCCTTTGCTACATTCATTTTCAATTCTTACGGTGGTTCGTTCTAGATTTCTCTTCCTTCGTCATCGTATCAATTCATTCGTTGTTTTCAAATCCCCCGGGGGATCCATCAAGACCTTCTCAAGTTTAAGCTACATCTCTCTTAATCCTTTCTACGAGAATAAGTGGTATGCCAAATCCGTTGCTTGTCATCAATTTAAATTGGTGAAGGATACGCATAACGTAATTCTTACTATTGTTTCATCCAAGTGATATAGTTTCTTCTTTCCAGAGTGTTCATCATGTCACATTTCATGGTTCGAGATGCTTCATCTTTTCTTTTCTGGAGTTCCAAGTTTTTCCGCTTCATCTTGTCACAAAGCTCCATCTAAATCATTGCAAGGCTTCATTTTATTCTTTTCAAGCTTCCTTTCTTTGCGACCATCTTTTTATCTTACCGGAGTTCTTCATGGAGGCTCTACATGGTGGTTCGTCAAGGATTCTTTTCATTCTTCAATTGTTCTTCAAGATCTCTCTCAAAGTTATGATCCGCCAAGCTATACTCAAAATTTAACAGGGTGCTCAACACATGTTTTATTTTGAGGAGTTCAAGCATTCTTCATCTTACATTCAAGTGCAATTCTTTCTACCTTATCTTTTGAGGTGGTGTTATGTCATTCTTGACAATTTATTTCGTGTTTCATGATTCGCAAGTTGTTAAGAATGAGATATTTTAAACCCATCATTTTCTCTTCGTTCAGGAGGTCCTTTGCAACCCATCAATCTCTTCATGGAGTTATCTTGGGTCATATTTCACCTAAAGCCTTCCCTAAGGAATGTTTCTATTGTGGTGCTTATCAATGAT
This sequence comes from Triticum urartu, assembly GCF_003073215.2. Taxonomy (NCBI): domain Eukaryota; kingdom Viridiplantae; phylum Streptophyta; class Magnoliopsida; order Poales; family Poaceae; genus Triticum; species Triticum urartu. The sequence continues at coordinate 186,577,955 of NC_053023.1, forward strand.
CCTAGTTATCTCTCTATCATCTTGGTGGAAGAAGTTTTTTCATCTCGTTGGTGTTATCAATGATATTATTTGTTTCCGTAGTGGCAGAATTTCGCCTCAATTTTGAGAAGTTTTCCATAAGCCCACTATAAGCTTATTTGTGTCATTGTTGGGTTTCCAACAACTCCGTTATAACCTTCTTGGAAGGGTGCTTTCCAAACTCATTTGTGGTAGAAGTTGGCATTTTCTTCTCCATTCTGTTATTGCAATGATATATCTTCTATTCTTCCTTCCAGAGGCATTGTGATGTTGCTCTCTTCACTCATCATCTCGGATTGTGAGGACCGTGTTCTTTTCGTGCTTATGCATTTAACCGGAGTGTCGTGTCCTCCATTCAAGTTCTCTCATCTTATCAAGTTTGCCTCCCTTCTCAATCAGAGTGCTGTCTGAGATCTTTCTTACCCCTTGTGCCATTCTTTCAATAGTTCCGGAGGCAGTGTGTTGTTGATTTCATCAAGTATCCTCTCATCTTGTAAAGTTCATGTTCAATTCCTTCCATTTACAGTTGGAGTTCTGTAAAATTATATCATTCTTATTCCTCCTCTATCTTGTTTTAACCGGAGTGTTGTGTCTACCATTCCTCTTCTAACCGAAGTCTCATCCAAGTGCTTTCATTTTGCCAAGTTCATATTCTATGCCTTCCATTTCCAACCGGAGTGTTGTCGTAATTGATCTTTATCATTCCCTGAACATCTTGTTTCAACCGGAGTGCTTGCATGTACTTCTTGTCCATTGTAACCCTTTTCTTATGTCTTTCAACCTACAAGGTTCTCGTAATGTTCCTTGTTCCTCTTTTTCTAACGGAGTGTTTTCAACTTTGTTCATCTTTGTTGTATTCTTTCTTTCAATTTGTTCAACCTCTCAAGGTTCATTGGTTTCACTCGTTTGTACAAGAAGCAACTTAGTTTACCTCTCCTCTTCCTTTTCTGCGTCTCTCCAGTGCCATCCTAGATCTCGGGACGAGATCCTCTTGTAGTGGTGGAGTGTTGTGACGCCCCGAGACCAATGCGCCAGGTGTCTTCCAGTTATTCGCTGTTGTTGCCTTGTCATTCGCTTGCGTGTTGCATCTTGCCATGTCATCATGTGCATTGCATCATCATGTTTTCAAAACTTGCATCCATTCGGTTTCCCCTAGTTCTCTCCGTTGTCTGTTCTAAGCCTAGGCACACTCGCACGCGCCCGCGACACGTCCGAAATAGTATTTTATAAGTGGTCGGAAAATGTTCTCGGAATGGTTTGAAAGTTGGCATGCGGTCTTATTATAGTGTAGATAAACTGCCTATCAAGTTTCGTCGCATTCAGAGCTCGTTTGATAGCCCAACCGTTAAACATATAGCGGAAGTATAGTCGGTCTATCGTCGGACGTTTTCGGTCTCAGGAAACTGTTGTCGGGCTGCCTTCTCTTCTCTCCTCACAGCCTGAGACCGTCCAGACAGCCCACTGAACCAGCCCACCTAGACCCAACCTAAGTCCCCTCGCGTCTGGCGCCGTCCGATCGTTATCGGAGGGTCCGAACCCCCCCAAAACCATCTAACCCTATCCCCTTCCTTATATAAACCCCCTTCCATTTTTGGCCTCCTCCAACCTCCCACCTTGTTTTCCGCGCCTCAATCATCAGCCGCCGCCGCCCTCATCGCGTTCTGCGCCGGCCACCTTCCTCAGTGCCACTTGGCGAGTCGCCAGTGGGCGCGCCACCTCCCGCCGACGCCTCCAGCCAATTAGAGTAGGACACGTCGCCCCCCTGACCTCCCCGCGCCGCCGTGGCTCGCCAGCCCGAGCGCCCCCGCCCCAAGGCTGATCTGGGCCTGAGCCAGCCCATCCGCCCCGCCGCTCGAACGCTCCGCCCCCAAGCTCGCCCGCACCACCGCGTTGCCCTCGCCGGCCTCCTCCTGCCGGAGTCGCCGCCGGCGACCACCTCCGCTCAGGTGCTCTGCACCACCACTAGGTCGACCTCACCCCGACCCTGTCTCCTCCATCTCCGTTCTCTCCTTGCTCCCTAATCTCCCTCCTCTCTCTACCTGGGACAGCAGCGCCGCCGCCGCTTTGGATCTCCGGCGAGCCCAGCTGGCCGGATCCCGTCGCCCACATCGCCACCGCTGGTTCCGCCAGTCGGATCTGGCCGAGAGTGGCCAGATCCGCCTTGCCTCGCCTGCCTGGCCTCCTCCAGCCCCACCGGAGCCCCCTGCTGCCGCGCTGCCGTTGCCGAAGACGGCGATGCCTCCGCCCCGCTCGCGAACCGCCCTCGACCGGTGAACCGGCGTGGTTCGTCCGGTTCACCGGCCTGGTCCGCCCGAACCTGTGAACCGCCCCGGACCGCCCGAGTTTTCTCAGCCTCGTCACCGAGCCGGCCCAATGGGCCCTTGGTGAGCGCCCGCTTATTCCTCGCCCCGTGCGATTCCTGTTATGCTGCACTCATGTTCCTGTTTAGCCTAGTTTTAGATGCGGCCTGTTATGTTTTTTCTGCGCTGGCGATTTTGTCTATTTTCCAGAGAAAATCAGTTTTGCAGAAAATCCCCTGTTGTTCATGCATATCATATCTCACAAACCGTGCATCATATGTAAAAACTTCATATATGTAAAATGCTTAGAATTTGTCTAGTTTTATAATATGCTACTTTCACCCATGTTTAAAATGGTTAAAAAGCTATTTGATTAAATTTGCTCATATGCCATGTTAAAATGTTTTATTTCATAACTTAATAACCGTAGCTCCAAATTTAGTAAACTTTATACGCATCTTGTCTAGCAAAATGCATAGATTAACATGGTGGCATTACTTTGCATGTTCAACAACTCTAAAATTGTGTTTAGGGTAGAACAGTACCAACTCTAAACTTTGCATATGAGGATTTTTCGGAGTTGTTGTTTGTTATTTCTAGCCTCATTTAAACTTGCCTAGATAGAATAGTTTTATTATACTTCACCCCTTGTCATGTGTAATAACATATAATATTGTTGAGTACATAACCGAGAGAGAACTAAATGAGTCATGTGGTGTTTCGTCAATATGGAACTCGTTGCATATTGAGCTCCACTTAACTTGTAGTATTGTTTGTTGCACTTTGCCTTGCCATGCCATGCATCATTAAACCGGACATGCATCATACTTGATTGTGCATCATGCCATGATTATGTTTGGTTGTTTACCATGCTGTTTGCTTCTTTCCGGTTTGCTTCTCTCGTTAGCTTCGGTTTCATTTTGGAGTTGTGAGGATTCATTTGGCTACATCCGTTTGTCTTCTTCACGGACTCATTCTTCTTCCTTGTGGGATCTCAGGCAAGATGACCATTACCCTCGATATCACTACTATCTTTGCTTGCTAGTTGTTCGCTCTATCGCTATGTCGCGCTACCTACCACTTGTTTATCATGCCTCCCATATTGCCATGTCAAGCCTCTAACCCACCTTCCTAGCAACCGTTGTTTGGCTATGTTACCGCTTTTGCTCAGCCCCTCTTATAGCGTTGTTAGTTGCAAGTGAAGTTGAAGATTGTTCCATGTTGGAAGATGGATATGTTGGGATATCACAATATCTATTTAAAGCTATAATGAGGCTAGCCAACTCGCATGGAGAAGGCTCCCTCGATCGGTTCCTTCGCTGGCCGTCAGATCGCGGTAAAAATCCCACCTCGAGTCTCCTCATCCGTTAGATATTCACTTCCTGTTTCACCTGATCGTTTCTCCACGCTTGTATGACCAGTGGGCCGCTTCGTTGGTGGGGTCGCTATGTGTTGGCTGGGTTCGTCCGCATGAAGGTCTGATTGGTCGTGCCTCTTGGAAAGGCCATTGGCCCCCAATCCCCACGCACGCCCGCACCCCTCCCTCCTTTCTCGTCTCAGCCGCCACCCCCACGAACCCTAGCCGCCACCCTTCCTTCATCCCTCCTCCCCCCCTCCCTGGTACGAGCCCCTCCCCAGCGGCCGCGAGCTCCTCCTCCTCCGTTCTCGCTTGCTCCAACCCAAGCACGCTGGCGGAGACACGCACCATGAGGCCCCGGAGCAGTTCAGCCAGCACCGCGAGACCCCGGAGCAGTTCATCCAGTACAAAGCCCCTCCGTACAAGAGGAAACCCGTGGCCAATCCAGCCAACAACGACTACGCGTAGGAGAGCTCGACCTTGATGAGGAAAGCAGCGGAGTTGGTGCAGCAGCAAAGGTCAGGGTCGACCGTGGAGGGAGTCTTGCTGGCCGAAGCAGTAGGAGCAAGAAGGTTGAGGTGGTTCAGGTTTGCCTCTATCTCCTCCCCCTCTCTTTCCCCCCTTTGTCTCATGGATGAGGCCATTGGTGCACGCGAGTAGTGGGTCGAGCATGAAACATAGCAGGAGCAAGGAGCTGGAGGTGGTTCATGGTTTGCCTTTAGCTCCTCTCTCTCTCTCTCTCTGGACATGGGTCTTTTTGTTCATATACTGAACCATGAAACTGTATGTTCATGTTCTTTATATTTATGTAGATATTTAACTGCATTAGTGAATGTTCTGGGGCTGATACAACAGCTAAGCTTTGGTGAGTCCTCATGTTCTATGTGGATCACATAGAAAATAGAAATCCTAATTTCTGAAATAGATTGAATCATGCACACATTAGTTGGATCCAGCATGTGAGATTGCAGAGGACTCAACAAAGGGTTTGCACTTATTCTATAAATTCAGTATCAGGTTAGTGCCTCTGTTTAGTGATTATATAGTATGCCTTTTGAACTTGCAGAAACTGAATGCATATAAGAATCAAGGACCTTCACAGTGGATTCATGATGATGATCATCTACCAAGGCATCAAGATGAGCACATACATCATCTTGGACAAGCAGATGTGAATTTCTTCTCGGTATGCTTCTTCGGTTGTCCCTCCCATCAACTCTCTCAACTCCCAAAGCATTAACCCCCTCCTGATTGTTCATATATTTTATTTTTGTTTTGTTTTTACCAATGCACTTTTCTTGGCATGTTTTGGTGTGTTCCTTCCTACGGCGAGCTCGACCATTTGCTCTGTAGTGGTTTTTTTAACTCAACATGAGCAAATAATTTGAGAGGATTGTTGGGGATATTACTACCAGTATGACCCGCCCAGGAGGGGCCGGGTCAGCCCTAATGGCGGGTTACCTAAGAAGCCCAATATGCAGTCAAGATGATAGTTTATTAAACATATAAAAAGCCCAAGTGCCTCAGGCCGGCTTAAAGCCCGTTATTGTAAACCGCCATATGGACGGCAAATACTTGTACGGAAAGGCATGTAAAGAAAGTCACCGAGCCGGACACGATTATGAGCCGGCCGGGACTCCATAGGCCACCTGGTGTCGACCCGTGTATATAAGGGGACGACCCGGTGGCGGTTTAGGGCAAGAAACAACAAAATCGATAACCAAGCCGTCGAGTTGAGCCTCTTGGAGATCAAAACCCTAGCAATACCAAACCCAACTAGACGTAGGCTTTTACCTTCATCGTAAGGGGCCGAACTAGTATAAAAACTCTCTCGTGTCCTTTGTCCCGATTAACCCCTTTAAGCTTCCTAGTGCGATGGCCCTACGACTAAGTCCTTGCTCTAGGACATCCACCGTGACAATTCCACGACAGTTGGCGCCCACTGTGGGGCCAGCGCACGGTGGATTGGAGTTCTTGAAGGGCAACTTCGAAGGGCCCAAGGGATACGCTGTGGGCCGGATGACCAAGAGTCGTCGCGGCAAACTCTACATCGACGATGAAGGCTGGGGCCCTGAGGCCGGCTCGATCGAGTACGGGTACCGGGTCCCCTTCGGCGGAATTCACGTCTTCATCTGCCGGATTGGCGAGACAGGCCTTGAGCCGGACGTCCACACCAACCTCATCGAGACGGCTCAGCGCGCCGGGTCCGCCCGTGTTCAAACTGTTGTGAAGCATGCTTTTGTAGGCTGCATCCATGGTGGTGAATACTCCGAAGGATCGATGGAAGGCGGGGAGACGGCTATCTGCTCTGATACTGCATCATCAACAGGTGAGATGGACTCGTTGTACCAACTGCAAGACGGCATGCTCGGGGGCTGTTCCGATGGCAGCAGTATTCTGGACCCCCTTGAGCCGCCGAATTGGGCCAGAGTCTTTATGGCAGGGACACAACCCGGGCAGAACTCCACCGCCGCGATAGCGGCGGCCACCGGGTCGGCAGCTGTCGGGTCAGGAGACCCCACGCGCCCCCCGGCTCAGGTTCTCATGGACCTCATGGATAAGCTGAGGACTCTGTTAACTGCTACGGTAGAGCTGGCGGATAAAGCCTAGCATGACATGGAAGTGGCACGCGTGCGGGAGGAGATGGTGCAAGCAAAGGAAAATCTAGCCGCGGAGGAAACCCGGATGGCAGTGGAACGAGCGGCTCTAGATGCTCGTGCCCAGCAGCTTCAAGCAGAAACTTTCCGGCTCTCGGTGGATCTTAATGCATCAAATGAGGTCATGAGGAGGAGGCATCAGAAAACTCAGTCGTGTCTGCCTCTAATGCTGGATCCAAGGAACCTATTCCATACACCCGGAGCTGGGGGGAGCAACCCGCCGGAAGCAAACCGGGTCACGACACCCGGTGCACCGATTCAACCATGGACCATGGAGCCGCCTCGCCTAAATACGGCTCCTCCTTGTTATGTAGCAACACCTCCGGGTCACTTCTCCAACCCCATGGAAAACCTCATCGTAGCGTCGGCTCGATTGACGGCTCTCCCAATGGAAGGCGACTCGCCAGCATCCATTGAAACCCGGAGGGTAAGAAAACTACTTTAGACAGCTTTGGCCCAGCAGGATGCATACTCTTACAGTCGAGACAGGATTCATTCAACCCCTCGCCCAAGCCAGAGCCCGAGCTACAGTAGGCACATGGAGTCCGCAGAAATGTCAAGTAACGCTCAACGCCACAACCGGCCATATAGGCATGAGCCAGTGCGGGCTGGAGCCCTTAACTTGGCGGATCAGGAGAGGATTCGTCAAGAGGCGGAACGGGCGGCTCAGATAGCAGCAGAGCAGGCGGCTCACCAAACCTTTCCGGTTTATCCAGCAACCTCGATTGAGGCAGGAGTGGCCACAAGAACCAGAGGGGTACCTTGTCTGGTCCCAGCCATACGCAATGAGCGGTTGCCCAAGGATTTCAAGGGGCCTCGTAAGGTACCTAATTACACGGCTGACCTGCAGCCGGGGGCTTGGATTGAGAGTTATGAGATGGCTATGGAGCTATTGGAGGTTAGCAATGCTGCAATGGCCAAGTATTTTACCATGATGTTGGATGGAACGGCTCGAACCTGGTTGAAGGGATTGCCGCCCAATTATATCGGCTCATGGGCAGAGTTGAAAGCACGGTTCATCCAGAATTTTAAGGACACGTGTAAGCAGCCAATGTCGATTTTGGACCTGACCAATTGCAAGCAAGAGGATGGAGAATCTACAACCCATTGGGTGCGCCGGGTCAAGGAGATAATACATTCATCTGATAAGATGGATGCCGGCTCAGCAGTCTTGATGTTGGAGAAAAACTGCCGTTTTGAACCTCTGAAGCAGAAGTTGGGGCGGCTTAAACGTGACTGTAATGACATGGGAACGTTGATGGCGGCTCTTGTCAAGTACGCTGATTCTGATACCACCAAAGACCCGGTGTCTGTCGAGGAAAAGGCAACGAAGGGAAAGAAGAACGGCAATGGCAAGGGTCACCAGCATAACCCGGCGAATCAGGGAGGTAATAAACATAAGGCTGATGAGTTTGTTGCTAACACTAATGCTCAGGGCGGTAATCAGCGGCGCAAGGGCAGACAACCCCCTCGATCGGGCGGGTCAGGCCCCACCCTTGAGCAGTCGTTGAATGAACCTTGTCCAAGACACGACACCCGGGAGAAGCCAGCCACCCACTTGTGGAAGGACTGCATGATCATGAAGGCATTTAAAAATTCAAATGCATTTGATGGGGGTCACGGCCCAGGTGGCGGCTCAGGTGGAGGCGGCTTTCAGGGCCCGGGCGCCGGTTCAAGCGGAGGAGGTTTTCATGGTCAGGGTCATCCTGGCCACCAGGGAGGATATAATCAGCAACACAGCCAAGGGAACCAACAGCAGCAACAATCTGGCTACCAGAGCAACCCGAAGCAGTTGAGTAGCGGACAATATCATGTCTTTACTACCAGTTTATGTAAGCGAGACCAGAAGCTCCGCAAGAGGGCCATCAACGCCATTGAGCCGGCAATTCCACGTTATTTACGTTGGTCGGAGCAGCCTATTGTGTGGAGCAGAGAGGATCACCCGCCCCGGGTTGATAATCCGGGTCACTTGGCTTTGGTGGTGGCACCTCATGTTGGTGGGTACAAGTTTACTAAGGTACTTATGGATGGAGGCAGCAGCATCAACATCCTTTACTATGAGACGTTCCGCCGGATGGGATTGACGGATAAAAATCTTAAATAGTCCAACACTGTTTTTCATGGTGTGGTACCTGGTAAGTCAGCATACCCAGTTCGTAAGATCGAGCTGGAAGTAGCCTTTGGGGATGAGTATGACTCCAGAGCGGAAAAATTAACCTTTGAAGTGGTTAAGATCAAAAGCCCATATCATGCTCTGTTTGGGCGGTCGGCTTATGCCAAGTTCATGGCTCGGCCGTGTTACGTATATTTACAACTCAAGATGCCGGGTTACAAGGGCACCATTACAGTCCACGGGAGTCGGAAGATAGCCTTGGAATGTGAAGAGGGTGATGCTACTATGCTGAATCTGTTTGTGCGACAGAGGAGTTAAAATTCTACAAGGATCATGTTGACCCGGCGGACATGACGTCATTAAAGAAGCCAACAACAGAGCATGAGCCGGAATTGAAATTCAAATGAGCTGATGACACTAAAATGGTTGATTTTGTACCTGGCGATTCATCCAAGCAGTTTATCATCAGCGCAAACTTGGATCCGAAATAGGAAAGCGTGCTCATCGAGTTCATCCATGAGAACCGGGACATCTTTGCATGGAAGCCTTCAGACATGCCGGGTGTCCCGAGGGAACTCGCTGAGCACACTCTTAATATTGACCCAAAGTTTAAGCCTGTCAGACAGTTTCTCCGGTGGTTCAATGAAGAAAGGCACAAGGCCATCGGAGAAGAGGTGGCCCGGCTCTTGGCGGCTGGGTTCATTGTGGAGGTTTTTCACCCAGAATGGTTAGCTAACCCGGTGCTTGTACTAAAAAAGAATGGCACCTGGCGCATGTGTGTGGATTACACGGATTTGAACAAGACTTCACCCATACTTGTCCGGCTGATCCTTTTGCTCTTCCCCGTATTGATCAGATCATTGATGCTACGGCGGGTTGCACACGGTTGAGTTTTTTAGATGCTTACTCTGGTTATCATCAGATTAAGATGGCAGTCAAGGATCAAGAGAAGACAGCTTTTATAACTCCTTTTGGGGCTTTCTGCTATGTGACAATGCCTTTTGGGCTTAAAAGTGCCCAGGCGACTTACCAGCGGTGAGTCCAGAATTGTCTTCACAATCAAATTGGGCGTAATTTTCATGCCTATGTGGATGATATAGTGGTGAAATCCAGGGAAGAGGAAACCTTGGTCACAGACCTAAAAGAGACTTTTGATAATCTTCGGGTTTACAAGATGATGCTTAACCCGGCCAAGTGTGTTTTTGGAGTGCCAGCTGGTAAGCTCTTGGGTTTTATGGTGTCTAACTGAGGTATTGAAGCTAATCCGGAGAAAATCAAAGCAATCACATCTTTGGCTAAATCGACCTGCGTCAATGATGTTCAGCGACTGGCGGGTCGTGTGGCTGCTTTGAGCCGGTTCATAAGCCGGTTAGGGGAAAAGGCTATGCCTCTGTATCAATTGATGAAGAAAATAGATGTTTTTGTTTGGAGTGATGCTGCGAACGCCGCTTTTGAGGATCTGAGGGCACAACTGGTTGAGCCGCCGGTCCTAGCTGCTCCAATTGATAAAGAGCCGCTATTGTTATACGTGGCTGCCAACTCATGGGCTGTTAGTGTGGCTATGGTGGTAGAACGTAAGGAGGCTGGCAGAGAGCATCCGGTTCAACGGCCGGTTTATTATGTCAGTGAAGTGCTAATTGAGTCTAAGAAACGATATCCACATTGGCAGAAGCTTGTTTATGGGGTGTTCATGGCAAGCCGGAAGCTTAAGCATTACTTTCAGGGACATCCAATCACTGTGGTTAGCTCTGCTCCTTTAGGAGACATTATTCAAAATAGAGAAGCCACGGGACGAGTTGCCAAATGGGCAATTGAGCTGGGGTCTCATGGGCTGAAGTATGTTCCACGAACTGCGATTAAATCTTAAGCCCTGGTTGACTTCATCAATGACTGGACAGAGATGCAGATGCCAGAAGAGAAGCCGGACAACACATATTAGACTATTCATTTTGATGGATCCAGGCAATTGGAAGGCTCGTGGGCTGGAGTTGTATTAACTTCCCCACGAGGTGATAAATTTTGTTATGTGTTACGATTGATGTTTCCATGCACTAACAACGCAGCAGAGTATGAAGCATTGCTCCATTGTCTTCGAGTGGCAAAGGAGATGAGATTGAGCCGGGTCAGATGTCTTGGTGATTCAGATCTAGTGGCTCGGCAGGTGTCTGGCAAGTGGGATTCCAAAGACCCTCTCATGGCGGCTTATTGTGGAGAGGTCAATGCTGTTGCAGGATACTTTAAAGGTTATCAGGTGGAACACATTGACCGTCGAAAAAACGAAGCAGCTGATGCTTTGAGCCGGCTGGGGTCTCAATGTAAGCCGGTACCACCCAACACCTTTTTAGATGTTTTGCATAACCCCTCTGTCAAGTTGCCCACAGAAGAAGATTTAGTTGTTCCTGACCCGGAGGCCCAGTTGGTGGCGGCTCTTCACGTCATCCCAGATTGGACGGTGCCGTTCTTGGCTTACATGACCCGGGGAGAATTGCCGGCGGATGAGACCCTAGCTCGACAGATAACCCGGCGGTCTAAGTCCATGATGATTTCGGATGGAGAGTTATTTCATCGCAGTGTTTCCGGAGTGTTTCAACGGTGTGTTTCCCCCGAAGAAGGCCAAGAAATCCTTCATGAGATCCATGAAGGCGATTGTGGTCATCACGCCGGGTCAAAATCTTTAGTTGCCAAGGCGTTTCATCACGGGTTTTACTGGTTGACGGCTCACGCTGATGCAGAAGATCTGGTCAGTAGATGTGATGGGTGTCAGAAGTTTGCACGACGAGCGCATGTGCCGGCTCAAGAGCTCCGGATGATTCCAATCACTTGGCCGTTTGCGGTCTGGGGTCTTGACATGGTGGGACCTTTCAAAAGATCTAAAGATAAAAAGACACATCTCTTGGTGGCTCTTGATAAGTTTACCAAGTGGGTTGAGGCGGAGCCTGTGAGTAAGTGTGATGCAGCCACGACGGTTCAGTTCATGAAAAAAGTGATTTTCCGTTTTGGTTTTCCACACAGTATCATCACAGACAATGTCACTAATTTATCCCAAGGGGCTATGGAAGAATTTTGTCAGCGAGAGCACATCCGGCTTGATGTTTCTTCCGTAGCTCATCCTCAATCCAATGGTCAGGCGGAGAGAGCCAATCAGGAAATTCTGAAGGGCCTAAAACCCCGGCTTATGGTTCCTTTACAGTGAACACCGGGTTGTTGGGTAGAGGAGTTACCCTCAGTGCTATGGAGCATCAACACCACGCCCAACAGGTCTACGGGTTACACACCTTTCTTTATGGTTTATGGAGCAGAAGCAGTGTTGCCTAGTGACATCCACCATGACTCGCCCCGTGTGGCGGCTTATGTTGAAGCTAACAATGAAAAAGCCAGACAAGATGCGCTTGACTTGTTAGACGAAGAAAGAGACTTAGCGGCGGCGCGGTCAGCAATTTATCAACAGGACCTACGTCGTTATCATAGCCGCCAAGTTAAGTTCAGGACTTTTCAGGAAGGCGACTTGGTGCTCCGGCTCATCCAGGATCTATCAGATGCACACAAGTTATCCCCGCCTTGGGAAGGGCCCTTTGTGGTCAGTAAGAACTTAAACAACGGGTCATATTACCTCATTGACGTTCGAGAGCACAAAGACTCACGTAAGTCGGAGGAAGAGACCCGCCGGCCGTGGAACATCGCTCAACTTCGGCCATACTACACCTGAGCTACCGGCTCTCATCATGTACATATGTTCACATTATATATACAATGATAAGCAATAAAGTAAGACCATTGGTCTCTTTTCCTTTTAAAGACTATGTATCTTTACTATTTTTTATTCACAAATGACTATTAAGGAGCTGATCATATCTGAATCAAGTTTTAAACCTTTTTAGTCCAGCTCATGATCGTATCCGAATCTAGCTGTAAATCATATGGTCACTTGGGGGCTTCCTGTTCAAACATAGGTCCTATTCGAACCAAAGAGAACATAGCTGTCGTAACCCTCTTCATCGGCCCAAGGCCAAGCTCACTTGGGGGCTTCTTGATCGTATCCGAATCATAGCTTAACCCCTTTTGAGTCCGACTTGGATCGTATTCGAATCAGGGTCGTTAAAAACCTCTCAAGGTCATTTGGGGGCTTCCTGTTCAAACATAGGTCGTATTAGAACCAAAGAGAACATAGCTGTCGGTACCCTCTTGATCGGCGCAATGCCAAAGCCACTGGGGGCTATATGGTCGTATTCGAACCTTAGCTTAACCCCTTTGGTCCGGTTTACTGATCGTATTCGAATCAGAAACCCCCAACTTTTTGAATATAGAGTTAAAATTATGTTTGTTAGCTGTTGCTTGTCTTTGAGCTTTTGTTGTTTCAATATTACAAATAAGATAGCCTGGTTTTCTTCGCCGGCTCAATTATTGGACAACACAGCTGCCCGGGTTATTCAAGCTGATGATTCAAGGGTATGAGCTACTGAGATATGATGATCATTAAGTATTCAAGGAGTATTAACTTTTCATACATATTGAATTATCAACTCATCACCCGAGTTACTTAAACCGGCGATCTAAGGATCAACAAAGATAAGGTATGGTTTTTTACTTATACGCGCTTCCCTGCTGCGTTAACTCAAGAGTTAGTATTAAACCTTATCCTTTATTTACATTTGTCTCTGTTTTCCTTATTGAGGTAAATTTATGGGCGGTACATTAGGTGTTTAAAGCCTAGTTGGTTCTAATCCGCCTTGCGAGTTTTTTTCTTGTATTCACAGGAACATAGTTCAACCATTGCTAAAGACAAATATTAAATAATGCGTACATTGACATCTGAAACACAGATTCACATAAAGAGGTACTTTATGCACGATGGCATAAGCAAACATGCAATGTTTTAACTAAAGTTATTACAAGGCTTTATAAGCCTAGGAAGATGATCACTGTCCCTCCCTCGCCGGTTCACCACCTTCTGTTTGCTGGAATTTGGATTTTGACCAATCAAAGCCGTATCATGGCGACAAATTCGGCTTCATCGTCAATCAGGCCGACCGGGTCAACCTCCGGAGCAAAGGTATCTTCTCTCACAGGTGGGATCAGATATGCTACTTTATATGAAGGAGTGGCCATCTTCTTATTTTCACTATCAAAACCCGGCTGGTACTTGTCCACATTGGTGTCCTCTCCAAGACTAGTTGCTTGAGGCCGGACTTCGCGTACACACGCTATGAAATCATCCTGATCAAATGGAGACCCATCCTCCTTCACAGTAGGATAACCTCTTGCCACGTCCGCCGGGTCTAGATCTGGCACCCAAGCCTTGGAGCAGCTTAGGGCAGTCAAAGCTCCGGCTCGCGCGCAGGAGCGTTTTACTTCTTGGAATCTCACCGGAAGGATAGACAACTTCTTCAAGACATCGCTAAGCCGGTTGGGTCCTTGGTTTGCAGGAGAGATAGCGGCTAGAGCCCGTTGTGTACCAATGTACAATTGTTCAACCAAGGTGTATACGGTCTTCAGTTTAATCAACGGGTCTTGGCTCAGATTTTTGCTTCGCGGACCTGCATATATTTAACAGAGTCAGTGGGCGGATTGAATTCTGTTTTGGCATAAAGTACACAAAAATGTCAAAACAAAGCAGTTTACCAAAGATAGCAGCGACCATCTGAGACACCCGGCCCTTTAAACCGTTCAACTTGGTTGATATTTCTTTTAGAGCTGTTTCGGCTGTCTCAGCTCGCCGGTCAAAAGTGTTTTCTCATCTTCCCAAGTTTTCTCTTTGACAGCAAAGCTGGTCTTCAGCTTCTCTGTTTCAGAAAGGCTTATTTGTAGCTTGGAGGTGGAAGACTTGATTTCTGACTCCTGACTCGCTAGCCGGGTCTTTGAGTCAGTCAGTTGAGAGTTTAGTTCGGACAATGCATTCTGTGAAACATTCAGATAAGTCAAGACTTGGTTTTAAAATCCAGTATCCAAATTCAAGATTCAAGTCCCAAGTATTTTACGAATAAACCACTTGGCACGTGGGGGCTAATGTATGCCAAATCCAATTTTTTACGACTCTACCAGCATATTTGAAGTCCCAAATCCTTTACAAAGTAACAGCACTTGGCACTTGGGGGCTAATGTACGCAGTTCAGCAAGTTTATCAAGGATAAACCAGAATGTTAAGTACTTTACAGATGGTTTTAAATTCTGAAGTACCGATTCATTAATGATCAAACTAAACCGGTCCTTGGGGACTATGGGTGAAGTCTTGTTCTATCAATGTCAGGCAAAGGTTCAGAAGTAAAGGTCTCGGCCTATATTTTAAGTCTACAGGTTATTCCGTTTTCTCTCATAATCTACAGACTTCGGGGCTGGAGGAATATTGGTAAACCGGAAACTACGTACCTCATACTTCAATTGAAGCTGCTTGACCATCTCAATCTCAGAATCACGACTGGAGTGTACATGAGTGAGATAGCCGGATAAGATATCACTGGCATTAAGGCGGTCATAGTTGGCGACATCAAGACGAACCTTCCACCTCTCCAAAGCTTCTTGCTTAGCTGTGCACCGTGCCAATACCGTCGGGTTCCCCGGCTCAACAAAGAGGCTCCCAGTAATTTGAACATCTTGAACACGGGGAGACGGTGGGTCGGTTGAGCTTGATGGACCAGCCGCAGAAGGGTTAATAGTGGTTTTGACAAGGGATGGCTCCGGAGGATTTGCTTCATGGACAATAGGCGGGTCTTCTTGGGCGACAGTTAATGGAGAAGGCGGCCTAGCCGGCTCAGATGCCAGTACAGGAGGGTCTTCCGCTGGTTTTGTTGCCTTCGCCTTCTTGGACTTAGCCTGACCGCTAAACAAAAATATTGCAGGATAGTCAGCATTAAGATAACAATTGATCAAACTCGGAAGAAAAGAGGATTTTTAATTACCCAGGAGTAGTCTTGAAAACCGGAAATTGTGTTTGTGATGAGTCGCCTGAGGAACGAGACACCTCCTGAAAAGGTAAAAGAAAGGATTTAAAGGAAATGCAAGGAGCAGGATTCATTAAAACAAGTTAAGGACAACAATAAGTAAACCTCGTTCGGACGTTTCTGAGGGGTCTGTTCAAGGACGACAGCCGGCTCATCTTCAACCTCAACTTCACGGCGGCTTTCATGCTGCTGTTTTTTCAAATGAAAGTTGGGATCCAAGTGAGCTAAGGGGTTAGAAAACCTTACTTTACGGATCACTCGTCGGACTTTGTGTCTTGGTAAGGGCTCTGAGTCGGAGGAAATGATAGTTACCTCTACTTCCCTAGCTTGACTAGCCCCAGTCTCATCCTGGTAAGGATCCGTGTCAATAAGATTGTTAAAAGGTTGGCCAAGTGAATCAAGGGCTACCTCCGAGTTAGACGAGTCATCAAGCTTCATCAAATCTTCAATGGTGGTTTTCTTTTTCTCCTTTGTTCCCCGGGTTGATTTCTTGGCGCTCATGGCGGCAAGCTTCGCCTTCTTGGCAGCTTCGTGATCGTATTTTGCTTTCCAAAAGTCAGAGTTGGCCTACAAAGACAAAAGGAAGGATCAATGATAAATAATATGGTTGGAAAAAATATAAAGGAAAAAGATCAGAATGCTCTTACTTCTGGTGCCGGGTTAAAATTACAGAAAGGATTTAACCCAACAACACTGCAGTCTTCGTACTTCGCATTCACCAGACCATTTGACATCGTGACAACATCTTCTTTGGTTAGCTGAACCAGGGTATGACGGAGAGAGTCATCCGGGTCTCCACCATATTCATACATCAACTTGGAACGACGGCTTAATGGAATAATCCACCATGAGACCCAGCAACGGGTTAGATCGACTCCGGTTAAACCGTTCCCCAACAAACCATTGATTCTCCTGATAGATGGAATCCGTTTTTTGCATTCAGCAACAGTAAGTTTATCTGGCAGGGCGAACTTGGTGTCAAGACGATCGGGGTGGTAACCCGGCAGTGGCTTCTCATTGGCGGGCGAGACGTCCTGACAGTAAAACCAAGTTTGGTTCCAGTCCTTTGGGTGACTTGGTAAAACTATG
Source organism: Triticum urartu (assembly GCF_003073215.2). Classification (NCBI taxonomy): domain Eukaryota; kingdom Viridiplantae; phylum Streptophyta; class Magnoliopsida; order Poales; family Poaceae; genus Triticum; species Triticum urartu. The sequence goes on from NC_053023.1 coordinate 186,594,424, forward strand.
AGAGGAAAAACTGCATCCTGCCGGCACTGAATCGAGATGCCTCCAAGTTCTAAACTGAGGCCATTGTTGCACTCATTTTGCCGGTTCAGATAGAAGTACTCTCTAAATAGTTCCACAGTCGGCTCTTGCTGAAGATATACCTCACAGATAACTTGGAAGTTACAAATATTGGATATGGAATTGGGTCCAATATCCTGAGGATGGAGTTTGAAAAAGTGAAGAACTTCTCTGAACCGGGCGGTGAGAAGCCCCGGTTCATGTGATCAGTAAAGACGATCACTTCACCGTCTTTTGGATTGGGTCGTTCTTCTTCCGGGTCAGGAGCGCGGTAAGACATGATGTTTCTTGAAGGCAGAAATCTAATAAGGAAGAACTCTTTCAGACGCTCCTCAGTTATGGTTGAGGGAACCCAATTGCAGATGGTGGGTGTCTTTGACGGCATGATGAACAAGGGACTGGAAAAGGAAAAATAAAGTGCCGGGTCAATTAACAGTTAAAGGTTGAAATTATTAGACAAATAACGGCGGCTTAACTAAGGGCTAATGACATATAGGGAAAAGAAAGCCGAAGTGGTAAGCCGCCATGACTACATATTTTTTCGGAAAGCAGATTCACTTAAGTGTTGGCATAAACAAGTTTCACCAAGCTATCATTATCATTTTGGATCAAAAGGCTGTTTTAAAAAGGAAAATATTCTAGACCTAAAAACCTAGTACAGATGAGTTCGTCGACTATAAAGAAGCATCTATACAGGTAAAAGGGATCTGCTGATATCAAAAATGAATGCCAAACAACTACCACGCGAGTTATATCTCTTCTTTGGATCAAAAGAAGTTGCGGAGAAGATCTACAAGATGATCCATGGCGAACAGGTGAAGAACACTGAAGAACTCGCAAACCTAGAACAGATCTAGGTACGTGAGAGAGAAGAAAACTTACAAGATGCAGACCTGCCGCGAAGAGTCGCCGCGTTCACTGGACAGACTCAGGGTGATGCAGCGGCCAAGCTTGACGACGACGATGAGAGTTGCGGCGGCGGCGGAGCTCGAGCAGCGACGGAGGTTGCGAGAGGAATAAGATGATGAAGAAAGGAGAATGAGAAGGACCGGCCGCGTGCCTATTTATAAGGGTAGATGCGAACAGACGGGTGCAAAAATCAAGGGAGAACCAAATAATGGCTATCCAGCTATATAGACGCCTCGATTCTCGGGAAGCATTAAAAATCGAAGATCCGTTGGAAGATGACGTCATGAAAGTTTTTGTGTTTTCAAAAAGATGACGTCACGGCGGGTTACAAAGTTTTTTCAGGCAGAAGAGGGATTTTGTCTAAGTATTGAAGATTGACAAAGAACAAGGTTCAAAGTCAACCTGGGGCCTAATGTTGGGGATATTACTACCAGTATGACCCGCCCAGGAGGGGTCGGGTCAGCCCTAATGGCGGGTGTCGGTGTCAAAACCGGCGGATCTCGGGTAGGGGGTCCCGAACTGTGCGTCTAGGCGGATGGTAACAGGAGGCAGGGGACACGATGTTTTACCCAGGTTCGGGCCCTCTTGATGGAGGTAAAACCCTACGTCCTGCTTGATTAATATTTATGATATGGGTAGTACAAGAGTAGATCTACCACGAGATCAAGGAGGCTAAACCCTAGAAGCTAGCCTATGGTATGATTGTTCTTCGTCCTATGGACTAAAACCCTCCGGTTTATATAGACACCGGAGAGGGCAAGGGTTACACAGAGTCGGTTACAATGCTAGGAGATCTACATATCCGTATCGCCAAGCTTGCCTTCCACGCCAAGGAAAGCCCCTTCCGGACATGGGACGAAGTCTTCAATCTTGTATCTTCATAGTCCAGGAGTCCGGCCGAAGGTATAGTCCGGCTATCCAGACACCCCTTAATCCAGGACTCCCTCAGTAGCCCCTGAACCAGGCTTCAATGACGACGAGTCCGACGCGCAGATTGTCTTCGACATTGCAAGGCGGGTTCCTCCTCCAAGTACTTCATAGAAGATTTTGAACACAAAGGTAGTGTCCGGCTCTGCAAAATAAGTTTCCACATATTGCCATAGAGAGAATAATATTTACACAAATCTAATATGCTGACGTATTCCATAGCGTGACATCACACCATGGCCAAGTCTTTATTCGAATCGTTTTACTGTCCCACCTCAGCGCGTTTAGCGAGGCGGTTTCCTTGGCACGTCTTGTCAAAGCAGAGATCGTGTCCCCTTATTCCGGGATTCTCATCAATACGGGCGTGGGTAACCCAACCGTACCCATTGGTATGTTTTCTCGATCAAAGGAGAGTCCCAAACGGTCACGGGGAGGGCCCTTGGTATTCAACCTCTTATAAAGAGACCAAGGCCTTACTCCTTTCTTTCAATCTCAAACGAGTTCGCCCTTCGCCTCAAGTTCCAACACCCAAGGCTCCAGATTTTAGGCGCTTTGGACCTTCGACAATGTCTGGTTCCGACCTTCGAGGCTGATGGATGCCCTCCTCCGTCACGGAGGAGGACGCGCTGAAGTTGAGAGAGGCCAGGTTCTTGACCGGCGAAATCTCGCATAGGCTGCCTACTCAAGGGCAGGTCATTCCTAGTCCCAAGCCTGGTGAGAGTGTGGTGTTCATGTCTCACTTCCTTCGGGGGCTAGGATTCCCGACGGATCCCTTCATGAGGGGGCTCATGTTTTATTATGGGCTGGAATTTCACGACTTAGCTCCGGAGTCCATCCTCCATATTTCCTCATTCATCGTCGTGTGTGAAGCCTTCCTCCGTATTGCTCCTCACTTCGGACTATGGCTCAAGACCTTCAAAGTAGAGCCGAAGATGATCGAGGGACGGCACGCGGAGTGCGGAGGTGCTTTTATAAGCAAGAATGCTGGTGCTCCATGGCCCGAGGGCTCTTTTCCAGGGGAGTCCAGCTTATGGCAACGAGAGTGGTTTTATATCACAGCTCCCAGGAGCACCAAGTGGGTGGCGCTGCCTGCTTTCCGCTCGGGTCCCCCGCCATGACTGGCGTCATGGGTCAATAAGGGGCTGGACTGGGGGCCGGCAAAGGTCGTGCCCCTGTTGCAGGGCCGCATCCGAGATCTCCTAGAAAGAGACATCAGTCTGGTCATGGTGACGCAGGTTATGTTAATTCGCCGAGTTCTGCCCTACAAACGTCGCCTCCTCCGCCTGTGGGAGTTCAACCCGGAGGGCCCACGAGTTCTCCAACATTTTCTTGGCATGACGCCCGTGGAGATGTACAAATTGTTCTTCGGACCACAAGTAGTGTGTCCCGATTCTACGGAGGACGCAGGTCTGAGCTGCAATCGTCCGGATACTCAAGTAAGTAGCCTTGTGCCCGGACTCACTATCCGTATATTTATCATAAAATTGCCCCTAAAAGAGCTGTCCTTTAAAAAGGAGTGGATAGCGAAAGCAAAGCTAATTAGGTGTCCGGCCCCCCTCCCCGAGACCACACCGGGTCCCGTGCTAGTCAGGATGTTGGAGGTTGTGCCTTCAAAGGAAAGCGAGGGAGGGGACAAGGAAGCTACAGCCTCCTCGAAGGAGGTTGTCCGAAAGGGAGGAATCGAAAATTCCTCTCCTCAGGGGAAGAAGAGGACCGCCTTTGAAGACCCAGAGACCATGGCCTCAAAGCAGGGGAAGAAATCTTCGCCAGAGGGTCCTGTGCTGGGGGATACTTCGGCCGAATTATGCCCTCATGGGGATCAGCCCTCCACCGAGCCGTAAGTAGATAGGAGTTTTCTTTTTAAGAAACGAGAGAAATCCTTGCTTTATATCTAAGAAAAGTAATCGAAAATTTACCTTGTAGCTCGGGCCTTAGTCCTTCTCAGCAGAGCTCGTCTTCGGGGGATCTTCCTCCGAAGATGATGGAGAGCAGAACGCCTCCCCCTGCCGTACCGCCTTGCGAGGCGGGCGACCCTGAGGTATCGTCGCGGAGGGTTTCTCTGAATCTGGCAGGGCCGGAAGGTAGTCATATGGCCCCCCAAAGCCCTCCGCGTCCGGCCTTCAAAAAGGGCCATCGGACGAGTCCGGCGCCGTCTGGTGCGCGGTCGGAGGAGCTGAAGGATCTGCTAGGGCGAGCATCTATCTCAGAGGAGCACCGTGCATTGATGGGTACGGTGATTGAGAGGATTTCATCCACGGAGAGCGGATTGCACGAGGCCGTCAGGAGTTTACTGACAGGTTTTGAGGTACGCGAAATAATGTACCCTTTTTGGACAGTTGCGCATAAATAAGATGCGCCTTGTGTAGATAGTAGCCCCTGAGACTCTGTGCATTGTCAAAAGTGACGGCGCGCAGAGGATCATAATCCCAGGTCTAATATGCCGCCTTCATACGTAGGTGGCGAAGTGTCCGGTGTCAAGCCGGACTGATGAATTTGCCGAGCTAAAGCGGCAACTTGATGTGGCAGGTGCCGACATCGCGCTTGTCAACAAGCGGCTTGACGAGGCCCAAGGTATGTAATTCCTCCGGCGGCACCTGGTAAGAGGAGCTTTATGCCAGTATCTTACAATGTGTGCGCTTGATGCAGATGGTGCTACTGCCATGGAGAATCTTTGGGCGGAACTTGCCCGAGCCAAGGAGCAAGCCAGGAAAAGTGATGCGGCTGTCGGAGGCAATTGAAGAGATGAAAGCCGAAAAGGCTGCTCACTGCCGAAGCAAGAAGGAAATGGCCGAGATGGCCGTGAAGCCGAAGAATGCTGCTGACCGTTGCAAGTTTCTTGAAAAAGAAGATCGGGCGGAACAGACGGACCTGGAGAAGGCCGTTTCCGATGCCAAGGATGCTCGCTCTGCAATGAGAGCTATGAAGGAGGAGCTGCGTCAGGCCAGAGAGATCGCGGCTGGAAAGCCCTTTATGCTGCGGAGGAAGTTCTGTGATCCTAAACATGCTCCGTTAGACCAGATGTGGAGTACAGCGGACACCTATCTGGATTTGGTAGCGAGTGCCGCGGATGCGGCCGAACACTTCCAAGATCAAGAAGATCGCAAAGTGGAAAAGCTCTTTTGGTCGCAGTTCCACAATCCGGAGCATCCACTATCATTAGCCGATCGTTTGTCCGAATGGGCCGAGCTAAATAGGTTGTCCGGACTCGCCATGAAGTATGTCATGAGTCATCCGTGGCCAGAGAGGCCAGAGCCGAAAAGTTATTTCAACTTGGTGCAGCAGTTCCTTGGTGCGGCACCGCATATCAATGTGATGAAGAGGTCAGCATGCATAGAGGGTGCGCGGATGGCTCTTGCCCATGTGAAAACATACTGGGCGGAAATGGAGGCCACTGCTGTTGCATCCCCACACTCGGATGGAAGCCGAGTACCTGCCGAGCACTATTTTCAGGAAGTTCTGCAAGGCGCTCGTTTAATAGAGACGCAGTGCTCGAAGGATACTATATTTGAATAGCATATATTATTGTAAAACAATATTTTGATAAATTGTAGAAGCTTTTTATACTTGTGCCTGCAAGTACTATAATACCTCCTGTGCGGCCGTTTAACATATATGTATATATAATCTGAAAGATGGCAGTCGTCGGCTTCAGCCGCCACGCACATAATGCGGGGGTGTTCGCAGAAGGCGCATTTTCACACTTGATCCAACGTCTTGGTCCTACAAAGGAGGTGATAGCGCAGCGAACTAGGCAATCGGACTATGATGCTTTATCACTTTCAGTTAGCCAGAGGAGTTTGACAGTGAGGCTACTTATATAGCCCCTGGTGGCGCCTGCGCTCGCCCGAACTCGGGGTGCGTATGTGCCTGGCCGGGAAGCGGCCCTTCGTTAATGCGGAGGAATCCTAAAGATTCCAGTAAGTCATCGAGTGGTTGACCAGTCTCACGCTATATCATGACAGTCAGTTTTCGGCTTTCTCTACTGAGGTGCTCGCCTGGCCATACCGGGGCACAATCGCAGTAGTTCTCCTGGTGCCGCCTTAGCCGATAGAGCGGAATGTAAGGTGGCAAAACACAAGAGTCGGGCAAACCCAACATTTGACCAAAGACATGATTCAGAGCTGATGCATATAAGGCCAAACTCGCGACACCGAACACTCCCTAAGTTATTCGGTCTTTATGAGGGCGGGCGGGATAACGCCCTTAGTAATAAGCCCCTAGTGTCCAGGTACGCGCAAAACTCTGACGTGGCCACATGCCAAAACGCCAGCCTCCTCCTTGGTTATACCAAGAAACCAGGGGATATGTATCAACAAGAGACAGTAAAAGAGGTTTACGCAGGGTCTTAATCTGAAAAGAATCCTTGGAACGGGTCCCTGCTGCACGTCTGCACCTGTGTCTCCGTTGTGCCGTATCCTGGACGGGCGTAGCACGGTGTTCATCTGTAAAAGAGAGGAACTTAGTTTAGGAAAGATCGTGCCGAACATGAGTTATACTAAATAAACGAAGTATAAATCAAAATGGGTAAAATTGAGCTTTATTGTCTCTTGTTTTATATGCGTGGAGCCCCTAGGATGGGGGTATACGGCTATTAAGCCTTTATCAATTGTATGTTTATGCCGGACTCGTCTAGCCATGTCCGTGGTCTTGACGACCTGTTTAGGTGCTTTGGCCGGTGAAGCCGCTTTATTGTGGGGCTGTCAAGGCAGCCGCACTATCTTCCGCGCAGGAGGAACACTTAATGTTTCCCCTTTAATGATATGATGCCTCATGGACCGGGCATCTTAAGCGTAAGAGATGCATAATGCAGTATTGCGTTAAAGCGGGCGAAAGCTTCGCGTCCCAGCAGTGCTTGATAGCTACTTGAGAATGGGGCGATGTGGAAAGTTAGCTGTTCGCGACGGAAGTTATCGGGGGAGCCGAACATAACTTCCAGCCGGAGAGAACCCATGCAACGGGTGTCCGGGCCTGGCGTTACCCCTTGAAAGGAGGTTTTGCTATGGCAATTTTTGTTGGGTCTATCCCCATGTTGCGGATTGTGTCCTGGTATAACAGGTTTAGACCACTGCCGCCGTCCATCAGGACATTTGTAAAGTGGAGTCCGCCGATTATTGGATCTAATACCAAGGTAGTCCAGCCTGCATTCCGGATACTTCTAGAGTAATCCTGATGGTCGAAGGTGATCGGTTTTAACAACCATTGGCGAGACTCCTTTGGGATAGGCCGTATGGCGCGTATCTCTGTTGGCGCCATTCTGTTCGTCACGTGAAGTAAGTTTACTATTTTGACTTCTTGTGGGAAATCCTTTTGTTTCCTGGTGCTCTGCTTGTGGGGTTCGCCGTCGTCCTCACTTGGTGTGTCGAGCCCCTTGCATTCGGCGTTGAGTTTGCCGGATTGCTTGAAAACCCAACAATCTCTGTGGGTATGGTTCACAGGCTTCCCGGGAGTACTGTGTATTTGACATATCTTGTCCAAGATTTTGTTTAAGTTGGATAGCTTGTCCCTGTTATCCTTGAGAGGTGGCTTTCTCTGATTCTGCCGCGAGCTTTTGAATCCGGCGTTGACCGCCGTGCTCTTCGGGCTGTTTCTCTTATTCCGGCGCTGGTCCTTGTTACGTCAGGGTTTTCCGTTTCCATCCCTAACTTCGGATGTACTTGGGTCACTGGTGCTACATCTTGCCAACCAGCTGTCCTCTCCTGCACAAAAGCGGGTCATGAGGCTTGTTAATGCGGCCATTGTTCTTGGCTTTTCTTGGCCGAGGTGTCCGGCGAGCCATTCATCTCGAACGTTATGCTTAAAAGCTGCTAGGGCTTCGGCGTCCGGACAGTCGACTATCTGATTCTTTTTAGTAAGAAATCTGTTCCAGAATTTCCGGGCTGACTCTCCGGGCTGTTGAGTTATGTGACTGAGATCGTCTGCATCCGGGGGGCGGACATAGGTCCCTTGAAAATTTGCCGGGAAAGCATCCTCAAGCTCTTCCCAACTTCCAATGGTGTTTTCGGGAAGGCTTTTGAGCCAATGACGGGGTGGCCCTTTAAGCTTGAGGGGTAAGTATTTTATGGCATGGAGGTCATCTCCTCTGGCCATGTGTATGTGGAGGATATAATCCTCGATCCAGACCCCAGGGTCTGTTGTTCCGTCGTACGCCTCTATGTTTACGGGCTTGAATCCCGCTGAAATTCATGGTCCAGCACCTCATTGGTGAAACATAGGGGGTGTGCGGCACCCCTGTATTTGGGTGTGCCGTGATGTTCGGATATTTGTTGTGTTGCATTGCTTACTAGAGCTTGCTTTCTTGGCCCGTAGATAGATCTGGCTGGGCCATCTTTTTGATGCGGATCCTTTGGTGGATCGCGTGCCGGCTTGTGTGCGTCGCCGCTTGCCGCTCCATGCTGGCCATGCGGTCGTCTATCCGACCGGGTGGCTTTCCTATTTTTTGACTG